>NC_052103.1:2707707-2808522 GCF_012273895.1 Zerene cesonia
GAGCTCACGTTGAATTTATATGATGTTATAAATCAGCTGAACACACGGCGCACACGAGTCAGCCCTAAAGAGCCGATGTTCCGATAAAATATGCGTCTGCAAGCTCGGTCACCGAAATGGTAATATTGTTAACAGGGAGTAAACTACACGGGAAACCAAAAGGAGAATTATGCATCTCGGGAATTTCTCAATAAGATGTGTTGCGCGTGGGGCCGACGCGGGCGCCGCCCTGCGGCGAGTCGGTGGCGCCTCTATCGATTATTGGGGCTCTCTCTCGCGAGCGTAGCGCCGTCGCGCTCGCCGGCGCGGGTGGCGCCCGCCGCGTCATTACCGGCGATACCGGCCACCACGACACGCCGCGACCTCTTCGAGCCGACTTTAAACAGACCTTCCAGGCTATATCATTAATCTATTACGATCGAGGCTCGCGTATGTGAGGTAATTTCTCGTTTTTTAGACAGAATTCGTCGTCACGTCGGCTGGTGAAAGACGGCAACTTATCTCCGCTTTTTATAGCGCTTAATTAGCGTCGATTCGCTCTGTCGCGGTCGGCTCAAAACCGTATACGTCTTCGTCTTACGGGTCGATTGTAGATCGCTGATAGTTCGAATGTCACGTTGTGTATCGTAACTTCACCACACGAAATGCTACAACGCTACATTGTACGCTGAAATCTTATATTGTTTTGGATGTTTCTTTGTTAACAAAAGAGCGTAAGTTCAGAGTCGCCCGTTCACCATTCTTTATTCTCAACCATAACTCTTAAATCGAGATGCGTTTAGATTGCCAGCTGAAGCCTATTAAATAACAAATCCAGTTTTTTGAAGTCTTATAAATTATTTTTTAAACGCGTAGCGTACAGCGGAGTCAATTAAATGGGATTTAAGCGCATTATACAATGCAGCAATATTGAAGCGAATTGGTTATTAAATAAATCGCTTGTCAACGATTTATTTTTAACTTAATTTATATTATAATACAGTATCTAGAATATGTTCTTGATTACAACAAATATGCAGAACTACAGCACTGTTACTTCTCACGATTCTTAATTTATAATGTTTTCTTGCGATCCCGTTTTAAATTTTCCATTTTATGCAAAACAATAAATTCTTAATTGTTGAATTATAGTTCAATAAAATTCGTAACACCTCGTTATGAATTAACCAACTCTAATATATATATATAAACTAGGATAATAGACCTTTGAGAAATTGTGATATATTGTGGCATATCAGACAGTTTTAAATTTACTTATGTACTTTATGAACATTTGTTTTTTCCTATAAAACAAATGTCAAAGTAAATGTTTTAGCATACTAGTACATCTTCACACTGCTACAAAACAATTTAAACTACGGTTTAATGTCTTCTAGTAAAAATTGATTTGAAATTGGAACACCTGTGCTGTGTTAACTTTATTTTTAATTTAAATTTGGAATACTTCTACTATTTTTATTTCAATTTACACTTTAACAATAGAAATTGTAAGGTTCGCTATAGCCTGCGGCGAAACTTCAGCTGCGCAGGCGCTTAGCCCATACTCAACCACCAATTACACCCCGTAACTTACAGCGATCTGATTAACTTCTTGTCATCGTATCGTTTAATTACAGCCCTGTTTGTTTTATAGTCCAATGTCAAGGTGATTTTAGAAATTATTCTGTCAGGAAAGAAACTTCTAGATACTAGATAGATATGGTTGATTTTATGGAAATTGGCAATGTAAATTACTGCCTTAGTATTAAAATTGTCAATATCGTAATTTTTTTTTTGTTATTTCTAAATCTATTTCCTGGAGTATTCAGTTAACGTAACGATAAATTAAACAAATAGTTCATTCCATAAATATCACACGCATGATTTGTGTCAATAATCCACGGATAAACAAAAAAAATTAAAATATGTATACATCTGCCTCGGCTTCTAATATACTTTTTGGCTGTTCGAATTTGAAATTTATACTTTTACTTATAAATATAAGCCTATTAACTTGAAATCCATCGACAAAAACTTCCCAAAACTAAATACACCATTTCGTGGATTCTATTTCAGAAATACCATTAGCATGCCCTAAATACATCACTGTATTAATACTGAACATAATTAGTTCACATATTTGATTTAATATCGAGTATCCGAGTAAATGAGATATAAATTATGATCCGAATACACGAGAATCAAACGCACATGTATTATGATTCAAATAGTATGTTAATTATCGGCTTCATTCATATTTGGAACCGGTATAAGAAGATATTACATGAGCATATATTTCTGACAGCTGTATTATTGAGATAATATCGATTGGTATAATTTAAACAGAAACTTAACTGCCAATTTCCATCCTCGAAGTCGCATAGGTTAGAAATATGTAGAGCTTGACGTTTAAAATGTTTTATATTAAATTTTGTAAGAGATAATATGATAATCTATGATGAATGTCTGATTTGACATACCTCTTGGAATGCGTATGCAAAAAATAATTGATCGATCAATTGAACTAGCTATGTAATTAGAGGTTATAAAACTCGTAAACGACGTTATGCAAAATTACTAGCGGCTACATAGAACCACTAATATATTCATTTTAATCATTTGTCTATCAAACACCAGAACTATGGCATTTGATATAAATCAATGCTCAACGGGAACGTAACAAATTTTCATATTGACATAACAACATAATACCAGTCGAGCCTCGGAGCAGATTAATTGAATCAAATTATGGGTTCTTAAAAAATCAACAAGCAGTTTGAAAGGCAAGAACAATAAATCATAGCGGCGAAGGCAATGTTGACTCAAGCGGTCCGCAGTTATTAAAATAATTTAGCACTCTGCCCATCGTCTGCTCTGTCGACAATGTTTGTTTTGTAGGCGAGAACTTTGTGCAGCCCATTATTACTTTCGCGTTATGTTTTTTTACGATCAGGAGTGGCCGCTGGCCGTCTTTTGTTCCGTTTTGAATGTTCGGTGTTGCCAGAGTTAGGGATTGATTTGTTTTGTTGCTTCAGTTGTTTTGTGTGACGTTTGCTGGTGTTGTTTGTGGCGTGGTGTGATTTATTGGAGTGTAATCTAAATCCTCATCAATATAATAACAAGGATTTAATATTAGGTTTGTGAAAAAATCGTTGAACAATAATGAATTTATAAAATTCAACCATATAAAGCCTTCATTGAATTTAGGCATCCGAAATGTATAAAAAGCTATATTTATAAAAGTTTGTTTTCATTCTGAAATATCACTTCATGTGAATGATAAATATTAAAAAAAAATACAGTTTTTAATTTATATGTATAACATATACATTATATTAAACAGTGTTAAAAAACATAAACCTTATCGTAACGTAACGTAATCTTAATACTTACTAAGTTAACAATAAAATGTTGCTAACCTCCCTACATTGCTAAACGCCGTAGGCGCAGGCGCAGCGTTCCAGACACGCATTATTTATAATTTTATCCATTCATCCTCCTTCGATACTGGTCGATCTTTATGTTTTGCCCTAACACTGTATTAAGGAAGCTAGAAATAAAAAGTCTAATGAACTTAAGTAAATTCATAATTAAATAACATAAATGTAATATACTGGTTTATTAAAATTATCCAATTAAAATCAAACAATAAAACAGTATAATTGTGTATCAATTACAGCCTAAAATGATTGTATCATCAAACGCAATAACATTATTTGAAAAAATTAAAAACACCTATTATTGAGGTATTTGTTTTTCGAATGTTGTATTAGAGCCTCCATGTAAGAGTCAATTACACATAATCATACTTTACACGCGAATGCATACCTGTCTTATCTTTTAATGCTCACCTTTGTTTAACAAATCGAGGGCATTGTTATTTGTTCCATGCATGACTTTTGAATACACGTTGGTTAATTTTTAGCGTAGAAAATTTCATAATTTATTCCCACCCAAAAACTAAAAAACAAAAAATAAATTAGAAACTTTGAAAGAATAGAAAAAATTTGATCACGAGGCAGGATCAAATTTTTTCTATTCTTTCAAAATTTCTAATTTATAAAGCATTTCAATGCTATAAAACTAAAAATTAAACAAAAAATAAAATATATGATGGTACAGTGTACACAAAAGCAGATTCCTAAAATCGTTTTTCAGGCTATAATGTTGAATTTGAACAGTAAACAATGCTATCAGCCAAGACTGATCATTGAATGGTTTACGCAAAAGTGAAAAAAAAACCATACGATAAGTTATCGAAGGCTTGTAAGAAGTCAACGCTAGCGGCCACCGTAGTAATTACCGACATGTGTTAATCACCGTACGTGGTTACTAATTATTGACTATTTACCGACATTCGAGTTCTTTCCTTCATAATTATTGCCAGGTTACATCCCGTTCTCGATAAAAACTTACAAGATTGTAAACCGATGTTAACTTTTACGAAGTTGTTAGCAGAGATATTTGAACTAACCTTTTTGCTTGCATGATGCGTATTGCTTACAATGAAGTTACCACGTAAACAGAAAGCACGTACTTTCTGTTTAGCGCCTTTGACATGAAACATCCCTCATCTGTCGGCGTTTCCCGCCTATTTTCTTGTCATACTAAAGTTCATTTTTCTCTCCTTCGTAGGAGCTCATCTATAGCCAAAGCCAACGGATGTTGTCAAAGTTGCTGTGGCCCAATCCATCACCTAGTGCGCCCAGAGACCCCCACTCAGATCATTTGGTTAGTAGACATTTCATTTTTTAATCTGTCATTTTATAATACATTTCATTCTTGACGAAATCATTACAATGATAAATATGGCGAGCTATTTTATATCAGCAACAGTTTCAATATTTAAACATATTTCGAGATATGATTAATTTGAAGAAAATTAAAAACAACCGTTAAAACGTGTTTCCTTCAAAACGCCCCTAACTAGTAACGGATGGTTTTTTGCTAACGAAAAAACTTTATGATCGAATCATAGAGGCAGATGTTAATGATTCTATTATTTATGGACGAGCTTGTCTATTACCTTTTAGTTTTTTGATGCTCACCTACCAGTAACTCGATTCGTTTGTAAGCCACTTCGAGCGTGAAATGTTTGTTTGTATTCTACACACTTTTTTCATGCGAAATATCATTTATAAATAATTCACGGAGTATTTACAAGGGACTAGTGTTGGAGAGAAATTTAAATGAGCCATGTTAGAGTTGATATGTGACTACATATTACCTCCATATTTATCGTGGTAATTATTATAGTTATAATTTTGTTCTTAATGGAAGTTAGAAATTAGCATATTTCTTATTTTTCTAAAACTTACTTCATTTACTGAAGAGCTTATTTTTACCGACCGTCGGGCGTTTGTTTTTAAATTCACGTTTATTTCCTGAAAGTAGTAATACATAAAATAATTCGTTTATGGTTTTATAGGTACTTTGTAGAGTGTTACTTGATATTAATACTATATTACCTCTATAATCGTTTTTATAATTTATAAAGCTGGAGGTAATTAAATCACTGTTAATAAGGCATTATAGCTCGCATTATATCTTTTACTCGATATATTAAATAAGATATAAATTACCATTAATCATTATCATATTATGTCAGCTGCAAATGCACTTTTCATTGTTAGCGATAAAACAAGTATGATTTATATATAAAGTATTAATGCATTTTACATAACTACACGTTATTTTTATGTAATTGTGCAATTTAAATTGTAATATATTTTCTAATGTTCATTTACTTATGCAAGCCTTTGAAGGTTTATCGTTAAAATGTATTTAGTGTAAACTCGACTTTATAAAAAGGAATAATAACAAAGAGCTCGAAGTCAATACAAGCCAGCCGGAGGCGCCAGCAATCATCACACCGAGGTGTCTGTACCTAATTATATGGTAGAAAAACACTTCTCAAACCCAAATATTTGTTAATCTCGCATGCACAAATAAATTTAAACTTAAACTCGTGATAGTTAAAGTTTACAATCAAATGTCGCACTGAAGCTTGTTTCATAAATGATATACGAAAAAAGGCCTCAAAGAATTGGCGTAAAAACGGCCTTAATTAGGATATGATTAGGGGTTTGTTCTTAACAAAACTAACAAGCGTTAGCCGATGATTATGGTAATAAATAGTTATACTGTCGTTAGGCAGCTGTCTATGGTCCCGTCTGTTTGTTTATTGGTCCCGTATTTTGACATATGCGTCGGATATTGATGTAATTTTTTAAAATTTGGAGGTTCTGCTTTTAATGGAGTATTAAGGACTGTTATCAATCTATGAATGAAACCTTTATTAAGTAAAGTTTAATTATTTGTCGGTGTTTTAACACAAAAATAACTTTTGTTCGCGGCCTCGCTCGCGTTCGAATTGTAATTCTAAATTTTGCACCATTCTCTATAACCTAACAATTCCGCCGGCCGGTCCGTTTAGGAGGAGTTCAGTGACAAACACACGCACAGAAGAAATAATACATTAGTGTAAGATGTATATTTTATATATCTATATGCAAATAGCTCATAGAAATGTATTTATATGAAGAGTGGCACATTAATACAATTTATTTGAAACTGAAAATGAAATACAATTAATAAAAACAATTCTAGCTCAACATACTCAACAATAGTTTGAAAAATCCCAAACAAAAATTACTAGCTTATAAATTGATATGTTCATATTAAAAACCTTTGTTAATACGATATAAAAATAACAACGCTCAATAAAACGACGAACATTTCATTATGGCGACATTTAAGAAATGACATTAAATTATATTCAAAGAATTATAGAAAGAATTGTCCAATGAACGCCTTACGGACGAATGGTCAAGAAGGACATATAAATGGATCGACACAATATGGTTTCCATAGACTAATTATATTAGCTCTAGGCTTTATGGCTTTGTAACGAGAGCGAAAGAGATAGCCGATACACGTGTGGGAAATCTATTTGTAAACTGTTGTGTGGAATTGAAAATTAATGCGGGGCAAAGAAAAACGAAAGTTCTGTTTTTATCATTTTGTAATGGACAGTTGTTTGTTGTTTTTAAAGGTTACAATTATATGAACTTAAAGAATCAGAGTCATAGGCAATTCCATTTATCAAAATTTTAAAATGATAGGACGTTAATATTCATGAATTTTAAAAATTTGTTTTCACCTAACTTAAAGTTTAGGTACGATAATTGAAAACCACTAATTAAATAATGAAATAATAGATATATTAAGAAGAATATTGAACTTAGAAAATAATTTAAATTTAACGTGTTTTTTTATAAAATCTAATTTTCATAAATATTCGTCTAAAAGGTCAAATAAACAAGCCAAACTGTTTCTAGTTCCGCATATACTCAAGAGATGTCGCCACACAAGCACGGGTATACCATAAAAGGCACATCATTGATTGGTATCTAATTATTTTAAAAATACAAGTGGCAGCCCAATAGATAAGCGTATATCGGAGGCAATCAATTACAGCCCTGTAAACCTCTCCCCTATTCACCCCAAGGGATATAATATACTCCACAGTACTTCATTGTGATACGAAATTTTATTAACAAGGTTTTTGTTATTTACGCGTTTCAAATGATTACTGAAAACATCAAGTGGCCTTGTAATTGGCTTACTAACTGGATGCTTTGTACTGAAAATGCACGATGTATATGTCACTATGAAAAAAATACAATTATGCATATTTTGTATTAAAAAATAAATATTGATTGCGGCGTAATTATGTTTTGAATAAGATAAGACATAAGGAAAACTTGAGCTGTTCATTTTCCAACTCGAAATTAATTAAACTAAAACAAAACTCTCTTATTTTTCTATTCTTTCAAAAAATTTCTCATTTATAAAAGCATTTCAATGCTATAAAACTAAGAATTAAACTCTTTTATTTGTATCATCAGGATTAAAAGTAAATCCCTGTACATTCCTTCTAATTTTTATTTGTACCACCAGTAATAAAAGTAGACTCAAGTTCCACAGCCCTATAACTTCTTTCGTCTCCCTATCTCATTGCCCAACAGATCTCCAATTCAATTCCATACAAGCTACATTAGCATACCATACACCGTCACCAGTTTTGCAACACAAAAAACAACAATATCCGATTAGAAAGCATTTAACGTTCCGTTGCCGCGTTTAAAATCAATTCCTGCCACATGCAAAACAAAAACGGCATAACACGACAAAAATAAGTTTTTGTTGCGACATATAAGCCATAAACGCCACTACAAGAAATGCCGTCGTAAAAATGCTGTCTGCACATAAAATGTACGCTACAACACGTTATTGGACGGAGTGCAGGTCTAACATTTCGACGTAAATGGTAACATCTCACGAGGGCGATTACCGGCTGGATCTTAGATCCCAGACGTGTAAGTTGGTTAATTAATTTACCTTTAATCTGCCCGTTGCTTGTTTTAGCCGTTCGTGTGTGATCTTTGAATTGTTAGCAGCGGTAATAGTGAGAGAAATACGATGATTATAGTAGTAAATCGCGTTACGTATTAGGCATTGGTTATATTCTTAATGACGTATATTTATTTCTATTACTAGCAGTCCTCGCTTCGCACGTGGTGGCCTATAGAAGTAAGGGATCACGTACCTATGCAACGGTGAATGAATTTTTGATATCAATCCAAAAGATCCTGAGATTACTGGGCTTAACCAACAAACATACAAACAAATACAGTGAAACTTGGTTAAGTGGGACCTGGATAAGTGAGAAACCTCCATAACTGGAACTCATGCTGAGGTCCCAACACTTTGGCACTGAATTACCTCTGTTAGTGGGACGAGGTAAACCTCTATATCTGGGATTTGTTCTTTCGATTTATCATCATAGTTACCTCTATAACTGAGACAGCGAGTAAATTTTATATGCATAAACCTCTGTAACTGAGATAATATTGTTTGTTTACTCATTCTTATTCTACCCACAAATTCCACACGTAATTTCAAGTACGTAAGTACAAATTTTGAGCTTCAATTACCTCTGTAAATGAGACAGATATTGATTTATACCTGTATATCTGAGACACTGGGTAAGTGGAATACCTCTATAAGTGAAACGACATTGCAGGTCCCTTGGATGTCTCACTTAACCAGGTTTCACTGTATTATATATTTGTTTGTTACAAACTCTATAGTTTTTTTTTTTGTTTCTGCTACAGATTATCCTAAAAATATACGTAATTAGATTTTGATCTTTAAATTAAAGATCCATGCCATTTGATACGTTATTGTCATATTTTAAAATTTCTACTATTATAATATTTTTTCGCTTTTCAATTTCTGTATTTCGACATAAAGAATATATGATTAAAGTAAGTCTAGTAACTTTACTATTTGTATATACCAAAGTTGGTCATTTCAAGGTTTTTTCGTGTACAATTTATTTAAAAAAAATATTTAAACAACAGCCTACTTAAACGCAGTAGCTCAAAAGTTTGAAAATAGAACATTTACCAAGTAAAGAAACTATTCCTAGAATATTTTTCCACCAAGCCGTTGAATTGGCATACCTACCTTTATTACTTATGTATTCGCGGAAGCATTAGCACATAATGGCCAGTTGAATCTAATTGATACGTAGCAATGCGTAAAATGATAGCTCGTGTTGGCAAATATTGAATGTATCTCGACTTAACTCCAATGACATGTAATTAAAACATGAGTTGACATTTTGCTGGATATAACAATTTGTTACGGCACACAATGTAACCTTTAGCGTTACGTTTAAAAAGAAAACCTTTTTGGAAGTAAATAAATGTTAGGAGCCGAATTGTCGCCTTTCGATCTTGGTATTTAAAAATAGAAAAAATCGGTTCAATACCATATGAAAAATACATATAACATGGAACACATTTAGCAAGTTTATTATATGAAAGCGCAGCAGTCGGCCTCTTGATGCTCGGAGACACTTTGCTCTCAACTTTAAAATGCTGAAAGGCCCGCGCCGTGAAGGGGACACGTCGTGATTATTAAGTTTTCCGACTTACAAGATCCATTATAAATCCGGATACAATTATCTGACTGCCATCGAATTAATAGAGATTTACTCACAAACAAAACCGCCTCGCCACTTCTGCGCTGAATAAAGGTATAAAACTATAAAAACCCTTTTAAGGGATCGTTGAGAGCATCATCACTCAAGTATAAAATCACCGGTACATTAAGAGGCGAAAATCAAAAGAACCGTGCGTTAAAACTATTTGTTGGATGGAAAAGACCTTTTATTGTGGTCGGTTATAGTTTTGATGTTTCTTCTAATTGCGGGTGGCGGCGCCACTGTCTTTATGAAATTCTGCTCTACATTTTAATGTGTTTTAATACTAATGGAATTAGACGCGTAGGAAGCGTTTCATACGGAACCTTTGTGGAAACTCTGTGTATTTTTCTCACGTCGCAATTATCATTTTTCTCTTTAAAAGCGTTTTATAACGGACTACTTTTGAAGTGTTGTTGTGAAGTGACATATCCATGCGGTGCTTTCGATGTTTCAAAGATGAAAAGCCTTTAACGATAATCAAGCGCGGATCTTTTCAGCACTAAATGTCGAGTGAAATGTTTCGTGCTATTACGTCTTTGACAGCTTTTGTAGTGGAGAGAAACTTGATATTTACTCTATATAAAAATAATACAATACTGAACGATTCTTCATATTGCATTTTCATAGCACATTTGATATAAAAAGATAGATGGGTACAGTCATAGGGATTTCCTATCTTATCTATAGGATTACAAAGTCAATTTTCAAAAAACAACAAAAGATAGGTAACGAGGTTATAGTCAGTAACTCTATGCATACTTACTATACAACCAATAAAAAACAATTGACAATTGATTCCAAATTGCGGTTTATCAATTCATTATTCAACCTCCTTATAAATCCTTTATTTTTTTTATACTTAATTTAAAACCTTTTTTAAACTAGCAAAGACCTATCTAAATATAGATATCCGCTAGGCGTAAAATCGAACACAAGAAAATACCTCTACACATGAATAGAATCGAAGCGATAAATACAAAGCAAAATGCATATAAACTGCGTCAAAAGCAGCTATCTCACAGATGATTGACAATTATGGTGTGGCTTGAATGGAAATCACCTCATGGCTATTAACCGGTATTGATATAAAATTATACGACCAACGCCACCTGTCGATGGTCGTGCGCATCTTTTATAGGGACGTGAATTTTGAATTTCGAATCTTTTATATCGTTGTTTTTTTTTTATTCAGTGAAAAAAATTAGTTGCCATTTTTGCAATGTGAGCTTAATTGTTCATACTTTATATGATATCAGTATACTTACTTTATAGTAATTGTCTCTTTGTCCTGTGAATAATACGTAATTAAATACTTCGAGATAACTTTGTATCTCGTTAAAAGATTGTAATTTTTTGTCCATCTATACTAATATTATAAAGCTGAAGACTTTGTTTGCTTGATCGGATTAATCTCAGGAAGTACTGGTTCGATTTGAAAAATTATTTCAGTGTTAGATAGCCCATTTATTGAGGAAGACTATAGGCTATATATGTACCACGGGCAAAGCCGGGGCGGACCGCTAGTAATAAATAAGTACGTAACACTAACACAATGTCTAGAAATCGCCAACACTACGACATCAATATTATACAAAAAAAGTCGAACTACATCGAGCAAAATCACAATCACATAAATTAAACACAAAAATTACATCTTAAAAACTTTTCTAGGACAAAATATTTTCATATACCCATAGCCACTAGCCATGGAATAGAAACCAGATTAAAATTAGCACCAATACTGATATTTCCCCAACTACACTGCATCCAATCGGCTAGTATCAAGGCATGCAGTATTTGCTCTGCTTAGCAAACATTAACACTTATGCAGCCTTTAAATGGCCGACACGATATTTTACCGCGCTTTTTCATTACGAATCGTTCTGTTTGCATCATTTAGTGTGAAAAATTGTTGCGAGTTTTGAGAGCCGTGCATGTTTTATGAGATTTCAGTGGATATTCGTTGGAATGTTCTTGTAATTTAGTTTGTTTGTAATCGTAAATAATTAATCATCATCCGTCATCATGTCGAATAGTTACGCCTTGTTTTAAAATTAAATTGACATTGATCAACCAATGATGGATGACAACAATTTATCAAGTTATTTTAGCTCGGGGAAAAATAAAGATAGATATTGGTATATATATTAAAATTAAAGCACATTTATTCGTGTTAAATAGAATGCATTAGTAAGATATAAAGGGATTTTTAATCGAATAGCTCATAGGAATCTTTTAAAAGGTTTAAGCTCTTCTATTACAGAGATTCTCTTAGAAATACTAACAGACATTTCAAGCCCTAGAAGTTCATAGCACTATCTATGTAAACTTTATACTCTAGTTCTTAATAAAGCAAATAACTATATGAAGTAAATAAGTATAAAATAAATAATATTTTACGTCTTTTTTGCCACATTTAAATAAATTGAAATTTTATTGTTGAAAAAACAAAAAAAAGAAACTATCAAATTTGCAACCTTCATCGTTTTAGGGAACGATTGTTAAAATCACATGAAAAAAAAATCTCAAGACCACTAGGTTTTCGCCTAGATAACGCGACATTACGCCATCACAAACTTATAGAACCCTAGTCTTCTGCATATTCAACTTTTGTCTCAGTCGAATAGCCTGTTACCTTACTACCAACATCATTTGAACCCTTGGATATTTATTTGACATAGAACTCGATTTACCAAATTTACGACAAAACTTCTTTTTGCCATTTCTAAAACTTCGACAATTTAGCATTTGCTACTAAGGGGATATTAATTAGACAACATGTCGGTCTCCAATCAGCGGTCTCGCCAGCTCTGTCAGTGTAATTGCTTATTATGATTATTCTCAAAATAAGAAAACGAGATTCATCAAAATTATCATATACTTCACTTTATTTTTGTCCCTAACAAGTGAATTTTCTGCATTTTCTCTTCTTCAACGCTACGCTTTGAACATAATTTCGTATACCTCAAGACGTAGGTAACTCGATCTCTGAAAAACAACAAATTATCAAACATTCTTAGCCAATCTTCATCTCAAACAACTAAATTATCTTTATTCGCTTCTTAAATGCTTCAGTAATTTCTAAATCTCTAGATACAATACCCATAGACAAGTATTGGTCCTTCGAATACAGACGTAACTCGAGCCAAAGCTAACAGAGCCGCAGCGAGTACGCGGCACCTGTGTCGGCGCACTTGAAAGCGGCGTCCTTTGTGCGCAGGCGCTGCAAGCAAATATTTATTTTAATTTACTGCCCGCCGATAGCTCGTTAATCGCTAATGGATTTGCTCCCGCGACGCGAATGCGATTTTAAATAAGGCGAGAGTCATACTAGTGCCAGATTTTAGAGGTCTACATATCCTAGGCTTATTAAAGAAAATTTAGGAAAAGTACTTATTAGTAGACGTTTCGCTTGCATATATTTTTTTTTGGTTTTGTTCCTCGATAAATCCATAAATTTTTAACCGATTGATGTGATTATTATTGTGTTTGATGGAAAATTGTTCTCATTTGGTCCCATTTTGCAAATTGGAGTGTTACCTCACTTCCTAGGAGCGACCTTTTTTGTAGAAATGAATCATTTACATTACTGGCTGTTTGCTTGTAGATTTGTTACGAATTAAAAAAAATGTTTTTAAATAACTAGCAAAGGCCTTTATACAAACAGGTGTGTTTAAAAATAGAATTAGAAATATAAAATCGTTTGTGAATACAGCCTAATAGTAAATCTCTATCAATTTGCTTCGGAGTGATTGATATTATTGCTAGGTATTTAAAAATTTTTTATCATTGCTTTTATGATTGTATTTTTACTGTAACATGCCTAATTGCTTTTATCCGATAACCATTCTATCTTCTAATGAGTATTTATATATTTTATAGGATAGTCTTTTTATATTTGAGCCTATCTACGAAGTTTATTAGGCTTACTTTTAGACTTTACTTTCTTTGAAAATAGAGTTCAATATGCAATAACTTGTATTAATATTAATGTCCTTATAAAATATGATAGGCCTAAATAATGACTGATACATGTTTTGGCACTTGGATGACTCTTTACAGAAATGTGTTTGTTTGTTAATCGTTTACCACCGTACAAGAAATAAGGTAATACATATTTTTAAATGAAATAAGTCAGTAATTGATGTAGACTAAACTTTATCCCAGCAGACCTAATGAAGTAACACATGTAAAGTCAGAGGGAGAAGTAAACAATATATTAACGGATAAAAATTAACAATGGTTTATATCTTTTATAGAAATAAAAACACAACGGTTATAATAGTTACTTATTTTATATCAAAATCAAATGTATTACTTGATTAATATGCTTCCTAAAATAGAATTTTTGTTCATCCAACAGAAACCGCAGGTACCACGTTCAAATCAATCAATCGACCTAAAAACTCATCACGTGTATCACCTCATCAATTCCCAATCCACAGCTATTACGTACACTTGACCAAATATTTCCTCCGAACATCTGTGAAATCAAAGCTACCAATTATGGAACAACGGAAGCAGATAACCCCACAGCGTATAGGCCATAATTCCCAATATTTGTCCAAGCTTTTTGTACTAAAAAGCACATTATCGAACCCTTCTGTTGACACTGCTAAGGCAGTTTGCGTGTCTACAGCCAACACAAATATTGTGTCGGCGGCTTCTATGACTCGTAATCTGGTTTAAAACCTTTTCAGTTTTTATTGTTCTTGTGTTAAATATATATGGGAAGCTTTTATCTTGCAATTGGAGTGTTTAAGGTATCACGCTCGCCACTTCCAATCCAAAGATCGGTGAATCATGCGATCGTTGGGGAAAGATATTGTCGCTTTTTAAAATAGTATATCTGATATTCTAGTAGTGTATTTAGGTTACATGTGTGCTCTTATAAACCCACATAGATACATTTAAACATAATAAATTGATATGATGTGTTGAGAAGATTAAGTAGGTAGAAAGTGAGGTTGGAATATTTTCGAATAAGGAACGCGGTATAGAAATTTCTTGATCATATAAACTTAATGTTCAAATTTTTTATAGCTATATTCAGGCCACGGTTGTAAGTTACATTTATTTTATTCTTGAATTACGTATACGTCTAAATTTATAACAAAATTTTCCTTAACTTGTTTATTTTGCAGGTATATAAAATATCCCTGTACATGAGACCTGCCGCAATGCAGCTTCGAATATTTTACTATATTTAATATGAAAATATTATCATTTTTATGATTTAGAATAGGCTAATTTAAGTAAAGATGACATAATAGTAATAATATTATAGTTATCTACTCTACTATTATAAGGATGAAGGGTTTGGTTAAACGCGCTAATCTCAGGAATTACTGGTCCGATTTGAAAAATTCTTTCAATGTTTAATAGACCAATTATTGAGGGAGGCTTTAGGCTATATAACAACAGGTAATACGTGGGTGAAACCGCGGGGTACAGCTAGTTATTCTCCGAAATTAAAAACCCAGATGAAATCGGGTAGGTAGGGACTATTCTAAACGACTGATAAAAAGAATCGTAAAAATTTATTTCAGTTATATTGAATGTGAACTCTGAGCAGTGTTTGAAGTATAATTATCATCTCAGACTTAAGATCGTGTAATCAATCAGCTGTTTTTGAGCCATTTATTTGAACAATTTCAATAAAGATCGCATGCAGTCTAAGCGCCCAAGTCTTGCCGAATCTGCGCGTCTTACCTTCATCGAATTCTCAATATATGCAATAAAAAAATTCTTTAGAATCGAATCACGTTCCGATGCCGTTCCGCGAATTAAAATCACAAAAAGCGAGAAAAGGACAGCTGCAGCCTCCGCGGGAGAGAAGGAGCGACATAATATGCAACATCGCCGCATCCACGCCCCTATAGGAATAAAATTCAAAATAAGATTTCAAAGGAAGTAAAAGGAAAAACAAACAGTCGCAGCGGCTTTCTCTAGTTCGTTAGAGCGAGACACGTATAGTTCCGTTGACTCCGCGTGTATTGGTTAGTTGATATGACTTATGGCGCGTATGTTTGCCGCGCGAATTAGCCATTTGGCGCGAATGTATGGGGCGACGCCCGGCGATGCATAGGAACGCAACGGCAATCGAATGAGCGATATACGATTAATTATATCGTGTTTAAGTATTAAAGTCACGTATTTTTTCTTTATTGCACTGCCAACAGCCTGTAAAAGCACGATGGAACGATGCTAAAGGATGCTCAACCGATTCAATTATATCTCATTATATATTAAAATATATTTCAATATTTATGGTATTTATCATGAGAAAAAACGATAAGCGGCCATAACGTATATGGAATTAGAAGTTGTTTGGTTGTTCGAGATGCACTTAACGCCATCTAGAGGTGAATAGCATAAGCTACGCAGCATAAACGTACGTAATCAATGCGTTTAAAACAAGCAATTTTTTCATATCGAATATTCTAAACGAAAATTTTCCAAAGCACATTATCATAAGTAGAAACTTCATCCGATGCTCAATTATTTACACGTGACAAGATTCAATCGAGAATATTTTATGCAACGTCACGAATCGATAATTATTTTCACGCGGCGAATTGTACGTAAAATGCCTAATGTCTCTATTCACACGCAACATTTACCAATTAAGCTAATATCTGTGACCGTGTCGAAACGAACAATGTAATGTGGCGCCATCTCTTAACTATTCGATAAACTTATAGTGAAGTGCGTTTTATTTATCAAAATATCGATACTTTCAAAAAAATCACAATAAATAAATACTGACGAGAAATTTATTTTTCTCATTCTTTGTTATTTTTAGTTGATAGATGATGTTGTAACTATGTATTCTCAATAAACGTAAGATGAACTTAAACAACAACAAAATATCAAAACATAGCCACAGTCAAATATGATGATTTAAAATGAATTATAAAATGACACATCCCACGAGTGTGTTGCTAAATCCCTACATTAAAAAGAGGGCAAGTAGTCCTTTGAAGGCGAAAGCAGACCCTGACGCAGGGCTCTCAACATAAAGAGGCCATTTTACTAGTTCACAAACTGGGAGGTGCATGATTTAACTAAAATGTATGGTACTACAGCTGTATGTATTTAATATTATAGGTAAGTACTTATATAGATAGGGTTACAAGACTTCAAAAAACCATTAACAAAAGTGTAAAATGAATTTTATTTGACAAAAGATTTGGCGTTAGTGAACATATTTAACAAAAACTTTTGAAAGTTCCAACCATTAAAAACAACCACTCAAAAAATATATCAATAGCAACATCAGCGAACCTCACCCCGTTCAAGATTACACTTCGAACTATCGTTGACGCATTGATAAATAAAATTCATATATAAATTAGATACATTTTAACGGATTTTAAACGCTTTTCACGTCTCCCCGTGACCACGCTCGCTGTAAACTGTTCGAAACGTCAGTTTAAATAATATAAATATACACTACCACTATAATATAAAAATACTCGCGTAAAATCAAACTCAAGGAAATACTAAATACAATTTCATCGACAGACCACCGTGCATCCCGATTAACATATTAATACATTGTCCAGCCGTAAAATAAAGAAATTGGACGGGCAGATAAAAGGTTTGTAATTAAGAGGAACGCACTACCATTATAATTTCCCGTGATATCGTCTACAAATGGCCCCGTCTAGCCGCTTCGTTAGATCAATTCTTTATTACTTTATCCAGTCATATTATAAACTATAAATGATTCGTTTTGAAACAATTTTTGTTACATGTTGATGATTTTTGTATTGAGGTTTATATTTTAAGCAGTTTATATATAGAAAATCTATACTAATATGTTTAGCTGAAGTGTTTGTTTGTTTACTTAAACACGCTTATCTCAGGAACCACTCTTTCGATTTAACACAAACGCCTCGTATCTATAGTCTACACTACAATGTGATCAATGAATATGAAACGGAGGAAAATTCTCGAGCAAGTGAAAGTAACGATAGAAAACTCTGCTTATAAGGAAAAACAAGAACGAACAAGGCAAAAAATAAAATAAACATACCCCTTAGCCAATGAACCCTCATTACCACAATATTTAGGTAGTTAAATATGACATTCAAGACATTTTGCGTGAAAAGCATATGATCAAAATTTCTTGAATAGACATAAAATTTCGCTTCATTACACACGAACGTTTTTACTATTACCGGATTATAGCTTACAGCTTATTTACTCGTGTAAATCCATTATTATTAGTGTGTAAACCAGTGATGTTACTCGTTCTTCTATAATTAATTCATACGCATTTCTTACTGCATTATTGAAAGCGAGAGCTTCAATAATAAACGGAATAAAGCTACATTATCGTCATTAGCCAGGACAGCCTTCTATTAGAGTTTAAGCCATAAACCACGATGTTGGCGGTTTGTGGGTTTGTATATTTAAAAAAAAAATAACATATAGGGTTGTCGCAAATGTCACCAGTGAAAGAATTTAGTCTTTTATGTCATTGCGGGCAACTGTGCTGGTGGTTCGCCTGATGGTAATCGATCATCAAGAAGGATTGGACGGGGAAGGTTGAGGAACCGGAAACGGTTGTCCGATCTCCAAATAAAATTGTATACTTCTTAATCCTCCCGAAATCTATGTTTTGTATTTTGTTTTTTTTCGTGAATCCGTCAACGTATTATAATAAGCATTTATTCCGTTTATAAAATAATAATTTCTTAACAAATTCTAACTAGATTTTCTTAACCTCTATGCATTAATTGACGTTGAGAGTCTTAACAGTAACGCGCCCGCACGTTCGGATTTCATTAAATTAGTTTTAATTGCTTTTAATGTGGACAACAATCAGTTCCTTCCTAATTACTACTACATCAATAAACTAAAGAGCAATTTGAATAATAGTGTATACTGTGGCTTAATCAATGTTGTTTTTGTTATGATGAAAAAGTAAAATCTAAAATGTTTATATAAAGCAAGAAATCTCGTAAATAGCTGGTAAGATCTAGACGGCGTATTTTATTAGTGGTAATAAAGGGCCTCTAATGCAGGTAAAATCTGCACACCTGCTTCGTTTTTTATATCATGCAAACGAACGATTAAGTGATTTAATAAAAATAATAGAAATAAAGTTAACATTTTAACTTATCTTATTTCTTAGGAAAACAAATATTGGCCTAAATTTGCCTAAATATTTATATTTCCAAACTCTTATTAGGGGAAATTATTTCACAATTAGTTCAATCACAACGATATTATATCCAATGTGTTGCATAATATAAATGAAGTGGGATAACGTCATAAAACGAATATTCATAGAAGTTCTGTATTATTTGGACTTATTGAAACTACAAATTATAATAAACTCTATATCCACTTTTTTCTGACAGCTCCTCAATTGACTTTACCAAAATAAACACACAGAGCCAATAAAACGACTCTATCATCTACATACATTCTCTAGATAGAGTCCAAACAGATGAAAACCTTGAAAATTGATTTACAAAGCACATATCGCTTCAGGTTGTGCCTAGGAATCTTAACAACGGTTTTGCATACAAATAGATATTGTACCGGCAACCACAATGGTTGCACTTATCTAGATTATACCTTAGCAGAATTACAATGTATCGCATGTGTGACTTACCTGCCTTCATTAGGAATCATGTAAATGATTGAATAGTGAATGTTCTTGAGAACGTAGCGGCTCTAGAGCCATAGAGTCTAGACTCTATATTTTGTTCCTAGCATAAAATAGAGACATAGAGCAATTAACCTCTTCGATACTGTCGTTGTATCTAATGTGTACATGTAAAGTTCATAGAGCCAGTATTATTTACGGTTTAAATAACAAATAAAAATAAAATAAATTATATTAAAATACTCTCATAATAACATATTTACATATTTAATCAAGTTCTTTAACAATCCTGAAAAACAAAAAAAAAATTCAGTGCTTCCGCATTAAAAACTAAAATCATACAAAGTATCATTGCTACTTATTACGCCGGGGACACGTAATGCCCCATAATTTTCTACCCGCGGTGGGGTCACCACTGTTATTACGGAAACCAAATTTATTTAACCCTGACATTACTCATAAGTATTTACAATACTTCTGCCGAACTTTTATTTTGTCATTATTTTTGAAAATGGAAATGAAGCAGTAGGTAGCAGTTTAACGAAAAATCTTATAGAATTGTTTTGCTTTATATTTTGTAAATTATCGTTATTCCATATTTTGGATGATTGAAATTTTAGAAGATAAATCAGACCTCATAATAACAATAATACAGTAATATACAGGCTTAATATATATATTTCTTATTCTATTTAAATTAAACACAATATCAGTACATTATCTATGCGATTATATTATCTTATTACATAAATATGGGACAAGTCTAATTTACTGCAAAGCCTCGTAAAATGCGATAATCAATGCAATACTTAGCGTAGGTAGATAATAAAGGACTAATTTCCCACAACTGCCATTCGAAGCCAATAATTTAGCAAATGACTTATATTTCGTTTTACGATTTGAGCGAATTTGAACTTTAATGCCATATGGGAAATTGTGTTGTGATAATTTACATGCATTGCATACATTTCACGTCTACCACATAAATCATACTGACAGCGCCATCTAGCGGAGCTTTGGTGAATCAAAAGTTTGTTAAACCAGTATGACATACATTAACTCTATCGTTTCTCATTAAACTTCTATTCGCAAATTTGTCCTGATAATTGTTTTGCCTCTGTCGTATTTTTTTATTTAATGTTAATTACAAAATAAAATCAAATAATTTATTGAACACGGTCATTACATGAGTTGTCCGAAATTTTTACACGTTTACATATGAAATTGAGTTTCTTTTATTTACGCTATAAAGGTTGGCGCGATCACAGCCATGTACCACAAACCCTGAGCCACTCGATCAAGTTCCTAAGCTGTCTAAAGTGTGTTACGCAGACGATCCTGAACTCGATGCACAAATACCAGCCGCGGTTCCACCTGGTGCGGGCGAACGACATCCTCAAGCTGCCATACTCCACCTTCAGGACGTACGTCTTCAAGGAGACAGAGTTCATCGCGGTCACCGCATATCAAAATGAGAAGGTATGACGTCACATCTTTGAGATACGCAACTTGTATCATGTAGGATTTTAGTCTCCTAGTTGACAATATTAATAATATAAATAATATTATCAATATATATTAAACGTGATAAAATTTATGTTTTTATTGGTACTGAACGCATCGTATTTAGAGTTTATATAAGAATTTATATAAAGAAGCAAAATCCGCAGCATAAAAGAAAATGTAACATAAACATTGGATTTCAATTCTGGCTTAACATATTTCACATTCATTAATTAAATTGTAATAAGGTCTCAATTATGTAAACTCTTTTCAGTGTGGCCTGTGCTTTTTCATAGCCCGAAACTATGAAACAATACAAGTTGAACCTATTAATAAAAACCAAATATTGCGCTCAGAAGCATTCACCTTCAATTGCCACCCTGAAAAATGAATTCAGAACTTTTAGACGTGAATCAAATCAAGAAAAACAAAAAAGGCCAAAACACAAAAAAAATATCCTGTAAATAACGTTTTACATTTTGTAAATATTCCGGCCCACCAACAACTTAACTTACGTAAACTTAAGCAAACTTTGTAAAATATAAAAATAAATTAAGTCTTTATTTTTTCACAGATTACGCAATTAAAAATCGACAACAACCCGTTCGCGAAAGGTTTTCGCGACACGGGTGCGGGGAAAAGAGAAAAGAAGTAAGTATTTAAACTACGTTCTATACAATTATTTCATAAAAAAAAAAACATATTTGAAACTCACTTGACGTTTAATTGAAGATCGTTTTTCGAGATAATTACTGGTTCCTCACTACAAGAGCTGCGACTGGAATACAAGCCTACAAAAGTTGCAGACTGCAGTTTTGATATTAAGTGATTTTAACCAAGGACTATTACTAGTTTTCCCTCTAAAAATTTTGTTTTTTTTTTATTTTTTAAAAATAACCGACTTGACTTCGTATAATTTGATACATTCGTAAATGCGACTAACCTCTCGAGGTTAAATAAAAAGTATCTAGCAGATAAAAAGGCATAAATAAAGTATCGTTTCGTATTTTGGGTATATGGCAGCAGTATTTTAAAGTGCGTTCTTTAACAGTGACTAGTTTTATTTTGAGGGGAAATCTTGCTAAAATTGTGACGGTTGCAAAACCATTAACTAATTAACAAACATTAACTTGAAAAAATAATATTGAATGTATCGTCCAAATAAAACATACAGATTCAAATACAATACTTCTAGTTGTTTATGGCATGTTCGACATAACGTTTATAATATTGATATGTACATAACAAATATTTGAAATGTACAAGTATTTCACTTATTAATAACGTGTTTGTCACAAAAATAAGGATTTATTAAATCACGTCCAAGCGTCACATAAACAACGAGCGTTAGAATTATTGCTGCAAATGAGCGGCAATAAAGTGAGCCGTAGGTGGTAAACATTCAAAGATTAATGAGGGCACAGCCGTCTACAATTTAACTAAAGTTAACAACTAACGAAATTAGTCCGCTATCTGTGAATCTCCTCAAATTAATTAGGGCAAGAACGTTTCTGAACGCACCGCTAACACCACCGACGACGTTCCAAATTCAAATTAAACCAATCCGGCGCCTCCTTATTCATGTTCGGGACTTAAACATGGCGGGTAACTGTTCAAAATGGTGGAGTCATTCGACTTGGCGCTTTTTCCAACGTCTTTAGCGTGCGAGGGAGAAAATTGGATTTCCGCGATAAAATCAGCTTTAGACTTTTTTCACCGCATAATTTGATAGCTCACCGCAGTGGGAGCTTGCGGTTCCGCTTACTTATTTGAATTTCAACGAACAAGAACTCAATTAGTGTGAGCTGTGAGATTATTAAGATGATGAGGCGAATTGACAGATCTGATTTTATACTAATAATCCAATGATAGGCAGTCGCTACAGCTGTACTGAGTTGGCACAAATATAAATAAGATTCAAACAAAAAAAGAACGTTAACAACGTCTTAAAATATCTGACATAGTAGCGTTGATTATTAAACCTTAAAATAAGACTGCAGATTTCTGCTAAAATGCAAACATAACGGTAGCTAATGGGCCATTAGGATCCTTTGGCTTTGTAAGCACATATTTATTTAACGTTCAGGAAGGCATCTTTAATTCGCTTACACAACATTTTACACCGGAATTGTCGGCCCACAGCTTCCAAATTAAAGGGCATACACCGCCGGACACCGGAAGCTCGCCTTTTCAAAATGGCCGCCGAACCGGAAGCGCGGGAAACGTGAGCGTTTTGATAAACGCCACGTGAAAAGCCGGGACACATGCCGCATATCTCAACGTTCCCTTTGTATTATTTACTCTATGGTTTAGCAGTTAGCTGGGACGACCGACTAAAATGTGAATTCATTGCAATTTCATTTTATGCCATCTCTATTATTACTTGACGCACAGCACTAATTTCTTAAAATTTAAAGAATTTCCATTTACATGTTTAATTCAAAGCTTTTTTAGTAATTTATACTATAACTTGACTACAGCCGTACACTACTAAATGCAAGAATCAGTAAAAATAATTTATTCAAAACTAATGTTCAAGAGTCCCAGTCCCGGGACTTTTACCGCACATTTACCGTTCTGGGATAAAAACTGTCCTGGCAAAAAAGCATCGGCCTTTGCAGGTCTCGAAGTATCTTTGTACCAAATAACATCCATTTTGCTTCAATGGTTTAGCCATGAAGACGGAACAGGCATACAGATTACTTTCGCAATTATGACATTAGCAGGAATTTAGACATTTGTTTTATCTTAAATATGTTACTTACATATTGAAAAGGTAAGGCATTGCTACAACATCGACGCATACAATCACAAGAATAAATCGAAACGGTTACGATCATAACAATATCGTTCCATAAATTTAAAAGGAATCAAAACAAGTATTGTTAAATGTATCATCAAAAATATGCTCGATAAATTGCGTTGAGGGTTGGATCACATCGAGAATAAAAAATTTGGTAAAATTGCTAGGAGCTGGCCACCCCGCGCCGGTTTACATTGTAACGTGAACACCCTAATGCTAACAGTTTAAGTTAGGGTTGCCATCGACGAGTAATAAAAAACATTTCGTAATTTTTATTGTGCTCGCATACTTAACTCAATTTGCATTTAAAAATGCTTTCGTATTCAAAATTAAAAATAATCATAAAATTGTTGAAAGATGTATATAAAAAATACATAGTGGAATAACCCCTCTTTAAATGCTAAATCGAGATTTTATGAGAATTTTATAATCTATCTGATCTGGGCAATATGGTACGTCATTTTATATTCTAAGTATATTCACATTAAAAGCTAGGAGACTATGTCTACAGCAACAGTGACACATAAGAATATCAGTTTCGACTGGTTGCTATAAAAATCGCTCAGTCATCAAGCTAACGCTTTCATGACCTATAATATTTAAAAATAAATTGGTATAACTATATACCAATTTATTTCTCAAGTATTATTGAAACAAAATTGTTGATTTTCCCCACCACACTTAAGAAGTTGCATTCAAATTCAACTTTAAGAACTTTACTAACGAAACTCAAAGATTTTCAATGTAAAAAATCAGCCGTTCGAATTAAATCGAAACAAAACCAGCCCTGACCACAAAGGGTGGCTAAATTAAATTCTATCAGGCGATGAGATGAGTTAATAAAATGAATTTAGTAGACCCCAGTAATCAGGCTCTCGCTTGGTGTTTGGGGAACAAACAATGCACAATAAACTTTTACAGAAGGTAAACTTTAAGACAATTGACAATGTTTTGCGATGATTTCGCGCTACGAATAAGTTTCAAATTCAATGACAGATTTAATTGTCTGAGCATTTTGGCTCTCGTGAACTTGAATACGGATTTTTTTAAATACTTATATTTTTTATATAACTACGCTCATTATTTAGAAGTCACGTACTTGTTGTCTCATACAAAATATATTAAATTATAGTGACTAGATGCAACAATGTTTTTAAAACTGAAAACGTACCTAATATTGCGAACTCTCATTTTGGGTATTGCAAATTTATAACAAAAAATTGTTGATTAATGTAAACAGCAATTTCTTTATGGCATGTTATTTATGGATAGAACCATCATATCTCGTATTTTCTAGAAATTTCGAACAATACTAAAAATAACCTAAAAATTTATTATTCCCTCTGCGTGTTCTTTAAGCGAACCGGTAATTTTGACACTATAAGCAAAAAACAGACGAAAGGGCGCGACAGACGAGGTAGGTTTCCTCACTATCATTAGGAAATGATTAACCTTTGGAGGGTCGCGGTGGGCCATTAACCAAAATGTCAACCGCTCGACACCCCTCCTTGATACGATGGCATTTTTAAACCCGCAACAATGTATGCAAAAAGTGCTATATTCACCGATAAACCCATTTTTCCTTAATTTCTCGATATGGAAGCAGATTATAAAAATTTTCATGTTAAGCTATATAATTTGAGACATACCGTCGTACCATGGAATAATATCAATCGATTATGCGAAACAAAATTTGTGCCGATCATTGAATTTTATATGAAATTTTTAATCTCATTCCTTTATTCCGTGAGTTTCATCGGTTCGTTCACTCCTCAAAACGACGATATAAATTACGATGCCCCTAAACACGATATACCTAACTAAATCTTAACTGCACTAATTTACTAAATGTCGTCGCAATGATAAAACTTTATTATAAGTTAAAACATGCGAGATTGCAAGCTTTAAGTTTCACGTTTTACAAGATTAAACGTTTTATTGGAAATTATTTCTTATTTAGGTATAACGTAATTCAATTCGTTTTCGTTAATGACAGAACATATATCTGCTAAACTGGTCAAAATGAATAATCTCGAATACATATATTGTTATTAATTCTTCATTTTCTATAAACGACAATTAAACTTTCTAACTTACTTTTCTATGTTTGTACTTAAAAATAAATAATAAAATTAATGTCCTGTCGAAATCACATATTATTATAGTAATTATTGCCTTAACATAGACTTTTCAAACATATTTAATGTCAATATTAAATTAGGTTGAGAAATGCATTTCAAATAAATATAAATATCCCGCTTTCGAGAACTAATCGAAAAGTTTCAAGTAAACATGCAAGACTATTACGTACTTATGTTGTATTTATTTGTATAGAAGTAGAAACAATGTTGGCACAAGAATTAAATGTATTTTCCTCCATGCAAGTTTACATTTCCCTCTGTCGCTCACACAAGCTCTTTAACGGTATCTATTATTGCTATTGATCTAAAGAACTGTTAATATAGATGGCATATTTGTCAAAGTCTGTCAGATGTATACATGGTGTCATCGTTAAGATGAGAATCGTCAAGAATTTCCATAGAAGTAGTTTCTAATGACCTTGAAAAGGCTGATCGTTTCTAATCTCCTGATTTTAAATAGAGAGAACTAGTGATCAACTTAAATCTATTGTTTTAATACCTTAATACCGTATAGCTTGTACCTTATACCTATTATCTGTTATTTAATATAACGTTAACTCATAAAACAACAAACGTTGCAAACGGCGCCATTGCTATTCCTTTTGACTTTATGCCTTATACCTTGTCTAAACACCTGATTATTGACATAACGATAACACGAGCAGTCTGTCCGTGTACCGCAGGCAAGCGCTGCTGACGGCGCGGTCGGACGCGCGAGACGACGACGACGAGCGGCCGCTTGACGTCGGGGGCCCCTCCAGCCCCCCTCCACCACCCTCCACTACGCAACATTCTACCAACTGTGAGTATCCGTACTATCATAGATTATAAACGTGGATGCAGGTTGAGGTCTTGAAGAGAGAATATAAGATAGCTTTATAATTTTATATACTTAAAATAATATGTTACAAGTTAATTTATTTGGAAATATTTGAAACTTGGAACGATCCTATGTTTCCGATAGATAACACTATAATACGGTACAGCATAAACTGTACGGCAACATTAACAACATTTATTTGTTACAGCCTGGTTTACGTCAAGCGGAGGTGGCGGAGACTCAGGTCCGGACGAAGCGGGATCCGACTCCTCGTGTTCAGGCGGCACCCGGGCGCAGTCCCCTCCCCCCGGCCCGTCGCGCCCCTCCCCCGCGCCGGACGTGTCGCTCGGGCCGCCCGTGCAGCCGCCCTTGCTGCCCTACCTGTACCCGCCGTCGCTGTACCCGCCGCCGTTCTTCCCGCCGCACCAGATGCCGCCGGGGCTGCTGTTCAACCTGCACCCGCTGCTGCAGCAGTACTCGCTGCCGCCGCCTCCCGCACCGCCCGCGCCCGCGCCGCTAGGCAAGGCGCACCGGTTCGCGCCGTACGCGCTGCCCGGGCTGGGCTCCGCGTTCGAGCAGGTGGCGCCGCGCGCGCGCAGCCTCAGCTCGTCGCCGGCGCGGCCGCGCGGGGGGTCGCCGCCCGCGCGCGCCGCGTCCGCCGACCCGCCGCCCGACGCGCCCACGGCCGCCGCGACGCCCGCGACCCCCGCGACCCCCGCGACCCCGCCCGCCTCCGACCTCAAGAGCATCGAGCGCATGGTCAACGGCCTCGACGTCGAAACGCAGGACTGACTCGCGACGTAGCCGCGAACGTGTACATAGAGTGTATTTATATCAGATCCCGCCGGGATGTCGTTTTGTATCGTTCCTATTTTGTTTTCTGTCGAGTTCTATTCGGGTCGATCGTATCATGTAAATAGTTAAGCTCACACTAGCTGTTTGTTTAGAACGTTAATGTTCGTCGATTGACCGTCACGCGTTAACCGCACTCGCTTGTCACCTGGATAGTTAGCATTGACCATAAGTTTTCTTGCATTGTCGTTTTATAAAGTTATGAAAATTTTTATGGAACCCATTTTAAATTATAAAATTTCTATGAAACTTTCCCATTCCTATGGTTATAAAGCTCCAGGCTTCATTGATAGCAGTATATTTTACAACGCCTCATTTAGTTCCGTTTCACAAAATTCTAAGGGACTTATTCAGCTATTATATTTTTAAATGCATCTAGGCATGGTAGTCATGGTGGTCTTATTATGTCTGTCAAACGAAAAAAATAAATAATTGTAGTACCTATTCATATTTTCCATATAAATTTGAATCAATGGCATGATTTCCATTTTCATGTTTTACATGTCACTGTCAATTGTTTTCCCGCCATTTTAGTTATAAGTTGTGTTGTCAAATATACTGGAATGGAGTGGAGTGTGCGGTGACGTCATTATTCGAACACGTAGTATTGACACGATAGCTATCACATTAGTTTCCACTGCAATAGATATAGTGATATTATTTTCGATGAAAAGAACCTAATGCGAGACATCATTCATATATTATGTTAGCACGACGTTATCAAATACTTACACCAATTATAATTTGTTTTTATTTTACTAAGTGTTATTAAAATATAAACAATTTATTTCTTATTTATTAAGGTTTATTTTTAGTAGAATATTAAACAGATGGTATTTAAAAGATGTCAAAATAAGGCCTTTTCGTCGATTTATCGATTCATTTAATTCCCACTTATTATAAAAATAATTATTGCTTTATTGTGTAAATACAATTTATAAGGTATATTTACGTGTTTATTATTATTAGACATATTTTGAAAATATGTTTTATCAATTGTGCTGTGAACGAGTGCGTTCGGTTGTTTCTTGCAAAAAGAGTCGAGAGAAATTAATAATTTTATAATTTTATTAAATCTTAATATAAAAAGTATTATAATGAGGCATTGTTTCGTTTTATATGGAAGTATCTAAAATTAATCATAAAATTAAAAAGTTTATAAGAGTTTTTTAAGAACAATCTGACGCACCATATAAAAACGATTGATGAAAATTAACTGTAAGTTAAAATTTTGTAATATATAGTTGATAAATTTGTAGTTAAAATACAAAATATATAATTATAAATGAATATAATTTTCCATGGAATTCATTAAATTTAAGACCATTAAAAGTAAATCTCGAAATAATATACGTAACACATTTTGTTGTTGTCTTATTTTATCAAAAGTGAATTGAAATGCAAACACAGGTTTGTTGATTTGCCATTTTTCTACAGAATGTAAAAAAGAGTTGCTTTGAGAAGTTGAGAGACTGTAACTATTTGACAGCTGTATTGAAAACTATTCATTAAAATATATAGATAAATCTATTGACAAAAGACGTGTTTTCTTTTTGCTTGCACCCACCAAACAGAGAAAAGATCTCATCAAATACAAGAAACTCTACATGTACTGTATAGTTGCATACATGTGAGTTACACTACAAAATGGTCCTAAAGCTAAACGCAACACGGTTGAAACTCAAAACCCAGCTGCTTTAGAACTAATCGCGAATCTATCTAATATGAACATCTGTATTCAAACGCGAAGGCAATCGCAAAAACACATCCGTAATCAGCAGCGTGACACGAGAATTGGCCATAAAACCATTTTTTCTATCTTGTCTAACAAGCTTTATACGCCATAATTGGAATCACTCCCAACACCGATAGCATCACAGAGTCCCGAGGTGTCACGTACTATACATAATTGCAATATCAGATTGTCGCCTTGCTTTTCGCCCACTTAACTGTGTAACCAGTCTCTAGATAATATGAGTTTACACGTAACAGTATGTTTTATTAGAGAGTGAGGCCAACATGCAGACGTGTCACAGATTAAAGCAACTGTTGAGATTTGCAACATTTGGTCAGATTTATGAACTTGGGTACATGTCGTTATTTACGTTGTGACAAACACATTATAGTCACGGTTTGGTAAATGTAAACAAAGCGAATATTAAATATATTTTGCTACTGAACTCAGAAGCAGTGGGACTAAAACTCAAAAAGATTCTTTACTATAATACTGGACTAATCATGACGAGTTTTACTCAAATGAACATAATGTCTACTTAACTAATATATACATTTTCTTAAAATACGTTCTAAATATTGCACGATACAGCATATTGTAATATTACAAGATAAGTTACTGGTAAAGCTGGACCTATAAAGCCCTGAGGTTGAAAACTTCTATAAAATGACCGAACGCAAAAACCATTACGAGACCCAAGATTCTTAAAGACTTCAGCTTGCAAGACCACATCCAGTTTTCTAGTTGATTCTATAATCATAATACTTAGTCGTTTACGATAATGTCCATTCATTCCTTTATTCAAGAGATTTAGTATACCATAGAGGCTGTATAACTGGTCACCCTTAAGTATTAGTATTCTAAACTAGTTCTGAGGCGAGGTGCGCAAGAGCAGATCTCTGATAGCACTGTAACGCGTCATAACGATGGTAACAGCATAGCCAGTGATTCAGATGAAACGGGTTTTGGGTGTATAATGAGTGATGTGATCTTTATGTGTTTTGCAGAGCGTGGTCTCAATGTAGCCAATTAAATTTGTGATGATTTGGTACTAGTGGTACTAGGTAACTACTTATCATTGAATCGTTTGTATTAAAATGTTTATTTCGTTGTATGAGAGATGCACATTCTTGTAACTCTCTGACTATTCTTTAATCTTATTCTGGATAATTTTTATTCACTACCCCAAGTCCCTGCACTAGTCAATACAGATGCTACAGCGGCGACTCAAGAATATACGGAATCACATTTGCACGTTGTCTATGAAAGTTTTTAAAGAATTTGTAAACAAAATATTGTGTTTGTGTTATGACTTCAATTTCACTGATTTTTACTTGAATGAAATAAGTGTGTTTCTTTAATTGAACATTTCTTAACTCCAATTATATCGAAATATGAATCAAAAAACATAAAATTCAAATTATTTATAAAAGGAATAGTTAATGAACCTAACTCAGATGTCCAAATTGAAACCGGCGTGAAGAGTTATTTCAGGAATCCGAGATTCGCGTGAGAATAAAAATTGAAAAAATCGTCTAACAAGCGATAGCCGATGCCCCATTATAATTAATTGTTGGGGTCCAATTGACGACGTTTCGTCTTGCTCCCTCACAGTAGATCTACATAAGTCTGTCTCCCTCCTTCAGCTTGATATCCTCGCAAATCACTTGAGACAATACGAAGACAGATGCTTGCAGAAGCCGACGAGGGGAAAGTTAAGTTTATTTAAGACGTGATAAAATTGATTTACGGATAAACAAACGGGCTCTAGAATGTCTGATTTTATTATTGCACCTCCAACAGGCGAATACCATTTACTGTATATTATCTGTGACCGCCAGTATAATTCTAATGTTAGTTTAGTTAATCACATAGGCGATTCCTTTAGTTTTAGATTCTAGCACTAAAATTATGTAGCAATGACAAATTAGAACTTTGACAAATTAATTTTTGATTACTTTATATTAAAATACAGCTTCTCTAAGTTTAGATACAACATTATATTTAAGGTTATGCTGAAGAATTGTATAGATGTAATATTTTCATTCATCGCATAGCATTCTGCGATTTATACCTCGTAGTTTTACAGCTTCAGACTGTAAACTGTAAAATTGTGTGGCAGTTCCTAAGATTTGCAAGTTCAAACAAAAAAAAGCTTTATTAAGTATTATATATTAAGTACATACATTTTACTTGCATGACTTCGCGGAGAAAACATCCCGCTCATATTAATTATAATTATATAATTATAAATAAAAACACATAATATCGGTGGGTAATTATAATAAAGCTAATTGCTCATTGTGCGTACATCCAAACACCGAATGCGAGTTCTTCCAACATTGAATCCAACTGATCGACTAAAAAAATCGACAAAACGAACGATTGAAAGATAACAAAAGTATCCTGTCGAATATATCAGGGGCGCTATCGCTGCGCCGCGATTTTTTCGCTTCCGTACGAGCGGACTCAATTGTTTAACTAACAAAAAATGACAGTTATTCGACCATTTTCGCGACGACGAATTGCGCAAGACAAAAACGTATAAATTTTTCGACATTTCCACCGCGCCGGTGGCAGGCGCCGCAGAATTTTAACGATTCATTGGAAAGTAAAGATGCTAATTATTATCTTACGGACGAAATGCAAGTGCATTAAGGGAATGTATTTTTTACTAACGAATCTTTTATATGATGGGAAAACTGAAGCGATTATGAAATGTAGAGATCAATCTTTCAAATTCTGATATAATCGTAATACTTATACCTATAAATATGACTGCTGGAGTGTCTGTTTGTTGAGATGTTGATAGATACTCGTATACCTATACATTCATGTACCAAAAAACATTTTTTTACAATTTTGCCTGTCTTTTATTTTTATTAATAATAGGTCAGCGCTTGACCATGATCTCGCCTGATGTTAAGCTGAAAGTACTAATACTAGAACTTCCCTAGAAAGTACCTGTTCACTCTTCTCTTGAAGACCTCCAGATAGTACTCGTCGGCGAATGTCGGTCTATTGCTATATAATAAGGAATAAATTAGAACACTTTTTATTTCAATACGCACGGGAACATTAGGATTTAAATAAAAACTTATTTACACGGGTAGAACCGCGGAACGCAATTAGTTTTTCATATATATGTACCACACTCTATGCGTGTCTTCTGTGTCACAAATACATTAGAAACCGTATCTTGCTTAATTCAAATTGTACATGTTTTATATAATTATGGATGTCCTATTGATGTCTTTTATTATACATATTTGATAATCACCAGACAACCTGTCACTATCTGCTGCAGTTCGGCAATACGTTATTCAATTACATTGACATCTCGAACTGTCTTTTTATCAATTCCGAGATATTTATTAGAGAAACCCCTCCGTGTCCCCCTAATCAGGGTTCGGTGGGGTAATGACTCGTGAAATTAGAGATTGTCCGTCGCGTATGCTAACAAAATACCGTCAAATTTGAGTATTGAAGTATTAGCTAACTTGACGATTGTGTTAATGAAATAACGACTTTATTTATTCCTAGAAACTCAAACATTGTTTGTTCCTAGTTATTGTCATGAGAGAAAAATACTTACGGCACTTGGCACTATAGGTTCCATTTTTACAGAGTATGCGTACATATACCTTTATACGGGCTTAATAATAAATAATTCCCAATAACAATCACTATTCTATAATAAATGTAGAATTAATTAATTGAAAAATATGGTTGTCTTGCTTAAAGATTCTCCGCCGCAAAGGATAAGACGAAAGTCACTTCAAACGACGTTTCTTCAAGACATTCTAACACAAGTACTTAATACTCAGCACGCGAATAACATTCCCAGAAATGACTTAATAATCGTGTCAATTTGAACCGACATTCTATCAGATGATTGCATCCGATTTTTTTGTATTTCGACCTTTTTGCGAACGATGCAACTATCGAATACAAAATCGATTACTCGGAAACTAATCGACGAGTAATTTGGACTGACATCCTGCGAGCGGAGACAATAGATTGCATACATTATGCATCCAGGGCCATGTTTTGGGAAAAGCGTAAACAATGTCTGATGCTGCATCTTGTTTAATAAAAAAGTTTACGTGTGTTGTTCATTTGACATGGGCCGTGTTGTCCTTTGAACCAAAATTGTTGATGTTTTATTATACATGTATCACAATTCGCACTAAACCTTGCATTTGATTTATTATTTCCTATAGAACTTCATGTAGAATCGCCATTTCAAAAAACTTATGACAAAATATTTAAAATCTAAAGTACGTAGTAATTATTAATTAGATAATTATATATAGCTTTTTTGCATTGACTACGGATATAACAATTTTTTATAAAAAGAAAAGCCTCATGCTAAAAAAATAAATAAAATTGAAGATATAAACTGAAAACCCTTATGATTTTAATTTGGAATTCGCAGTACATACGCGAGTGCACTTGACGGGTGGGCCAATCTATTTCCGACAACTACTAAGAAACGCCGTGCCGCAACTGCACCAAGATAACCTGCCACGATACACTAAATTAATGACTCTCACGACCTCGATATATGTTTTTCACTATATGTTAATACGTCGAGATTTATCTTTCGCTAGAGAACCCGATCGCGTTTCCACCCCACGATAAAAGCCAATCGATGACACGACGGCTCCGCTGTCGAAAGAACAGAGAGTAATTTTTACTCCAATCAATCACCCGAAAAAACGGCCCGTGTTTCTGCGGTAATTCGCTAGAATTCCAGCGGAGATTTAGTAGCAAGTCGCGTGCTAAACCTGAGACGATATAATGAGCGGCGCGCTCATTGTCCGATCCAAAAAAGAGGACATAAATAACCAAATGAGAATGGAAAAGCGGCAAAAAAGCTAAAATAAAGGAAGCTTCAATTGGACAAAGGCGCCGAAGAGGGATAATTCGTCGAGGATATGCACCAATTGTCACTGTTTTGTTCGCTTTTGCCGGCCGCTGACAGCAGCCGCAGCCGACGCCGGCGCGATGTGACTATAAAATTGTCACTTTTCAACTCGACTAAATAAAGCCGAATTCGGATAAACAAATTCAACTATTACTCACTCACACTTTATACGTTTCGGTTCAGCTGAATGCAGCAAAATTATATAGGCATTCAAATACGTTTGCGGGTAATTGGTACCTAATTCGTAAACGTTGATTTGCTTGTAAAATTGTTTAACAAATTACCTTGCACTTGCTACATTCACAAGAGTATTAAAATCAACCAAATAGTGCGACAAGTAATTTTCTAGAAACATTATTTCTCATACATTTACTATTTTACTATATTTTATTTACATTGTAAGAAGGAAGATTTGTACTAGAAACGAACAACATTCTTTCATGATATTTTTATAAGGCTAAATATATCTAATAAAAAAATGATAGCTTAGTGTAAAATATTAAAATGTTCATGATACCTTTTTACAGCTTTGCACAAAAATGGTTAATAACAATGTACTAAATCACGGCATCCTATCGATTTCTCTCCCCATATTAATCCGTGAATACTTCAAGATATCAATCAGACCGGCTCGCCCGGATCGTTTGTCGCAAATCCAAAAATCCACCGTAACTAATTCATGTAATATGACAGACCGAACAAAATCAACATTTAATATTCGACACCAGACCCAATAGCAATAAATGTCCAAATATTTGTCGCAATGCATTTCGGCGAATTCAAATAAAACCGTGACTAAAGTCCATGTTGAAATCCCTTGGGATGGGTCAAGCTCTATTCTCCTAGCTAAAACGAAAACTAACCTTATGTGTGGGAGGTACAGCTCAGATTTCATTACAGAACAAATTCTAGTAACAGATACTGAAGATGAGAGTGCTATTTGTATATTTTGTACTGAAGCACTCTAATCTTATGACATAATTTTACTTGAGGACATTTATGGATGTGTGAACTCCGGTTGTGGAAAATTTATCTTTATTGTGTAACGGTAAGGTTGACATTAGTATAACTGAGATGTTAAGGATAGCTAAGTGGACACACTAGTACTAAAGTTAGATTCGCAACGGCTAATATTTTGCGGTGATATTGGCTAGAAGATAGTCCGGGATAATATATGGGGCTTGCGGATGTCACGGTGTTTTCATATCAAAATTAAATATCTTGAGGGAAGAAGTAACAATGGTTTGTGAATTTTGATTTACAGATAAAATAGGATTTGTGAATCACAATAATGTTGCCAACAATTGTCCAATATTAGATACTTTTCATCATCTTTATATACAAAAATCAATTGCTGTTCGTTAGTCTCGCTAAAACTCGAGAATGCTGGTCTAATTTTTATAATCATGGTATTGGTGCATTCTAAATAGTCCAGGGAAGGTTTAAAAGGTAAGAACAATACGGAGGCGAGCGAAGCCGCGAGCGGGAAGCTAGTAAATTATGAGTAAGAAAACACGTTTTCTTGTTTTTGTTTTGTTTGAACATTATACATTTAGAAATTAACGACTTTTTCCCAACTCAAAAAAAAAATCAAATAGGTATTTCCATATTTGAAAATATTTTGTTTAAATATGATAATGGTAGAGAGAGCACTTAAATTGTTATATTTTATACTATCAAATTATATGTAATATAAATGAATAAAGTACTTACGATCTGTCCTTTTCACTTAGTGACGTGACGGTCATGTGCCAATCAAGGAGCGGTTAACATAATGGGTGACCCTGCTCCATGGACCAATGCATAACAATAAATATGTGTCAATGATACGCATTTGTGTGTATATATATTCAGTATAGCAAATCTATTTAACTATTATTGTCATCAAAATACACGATTATAATATGAGTAATCTACAATGAGTTAGTGTATTGGAAATTTCTCTATTTCTAATGTTATTTATTGGTAAGATACATTTCGATATTGTGAATGTGAAAAGTAAAATATTAGTACCAGTAATTGCTAATCTGCTCCTACCTTATTTCTACTATACTGTACATACATATCTAAAGATACTGTACTGCATATAATAATTTGTATAATATTTCAAACGTATTTCCTCACACATTAGTTTATTTTTTTTATTTAGCATATACTTCTCCTTGGTTTTTTATCGAAAAAGACAAGTGTCACCCGACATGGTCTATAGCCTCAACAGGACAAGGGTGTAAACGCTACATTAGCGACAGGAAGCGACTCGAAGCGATATTTATTTATTAGCATTTGATTTATGCATCGCCCGTCAATGCGCTCAGGGCGCGGTCATATGGCTGATCCGCTCCAACGACTCTTTTACGATCATTGTGACTAGATGCGATCGATGTAATACAAATAATGTTTTAAATAACCTGCTAGATATGTATAAAGAGTGATCATACAGACTGAAGAAAGCTGCATAGTAATATGTCTGCGTATGCTTGTCACATTCTTAATTCAGTCTCAACAAACGGCCATTCGAAATCATCGATTAATATGTCAAAGCAAATGTGAATTCATTTCATGTTTATATACCCCATGTAGACTACTGTGAGACAAAATAGATTATTGTTATATAAAAATAGATGATGTCAGAAATTTTGAAAGAATAGAAAAAATTTTAACACGAGGCAGGATCCTGCGTGTTCTTTAAAAATTTCTCATTTATAAAGCATTTCAATGCTATAAAACTAAAAATTAAATTTAAATGATGTCAATTCCAGTAAAAAGATTAACATCGTACAGTTTTCACGCGTCGCTGGCGCTATTAATATTCAAATTGGTGCGATCTGTCGCCGCGCCGCGATCCCGTGTGGACGCAACTCTATAATTTATTTGTGAACGAAACCAAACCGAATTGTTATACTGTGGAAAATGTTCTGTAATTGGTGACAATGTAAGCTTTATTATGTTTGAATATAAACTAATTTTACGGTATCGATAGCCGGATGTAAATTCGTGATTATGAATTTCTGAATCATTGTTGTATTTGCTGGCTAGTTTATTCTTTACAATCTACATATCTATGCACACAAACAAAAATCTACATATCTACGACATCAAATTTAGAACTTCTTTTAAGTCACGAAGTGAAATATGAGAGCTCTAACTTTATTGTTTTATCATTCATTATATACCTATTACGATCGGTTTCGCGCGTGGTATATATAAATAGCCTGTAGAACTCAGGGATCAGAAAGGGAAAGAATTTTTAAAAACTGTTCCAGCAGTTGCTGAGATTATCGAGTTCAAACAAACATTATATTATTATTAAGAATAAATTGTATCAAATCATCATCTCACATATATATCAAACATAAAACTAGTTATAGAAAGACAAATCACATTTCTTATAACTGTATCTATAAGAAATGATAGGTTCAGCGCTATCATACACGACATAGGTGTTACACTTACGAGTGAACGGTGCAGCTTTTTTTGATCCCCATTTAACGCTAACAGTCGTCGAAGAACGCTTTATAACCTCTAATTGTACTGTATTTATTGCTTTAGTATTGAACAGAAAAACTATGGAGCGGCTTTTTTTAGTGAATTTTTTATAGAAGTTGTAAGTTGTCTTATTAAACAAGAATTTTAATTTATTTAATCATACTTTTCATTAATGACTGTTTGCTCATAAGGTACCTCAGTTTCTTCATATACCAGTTGAAATAATAAATCATTTGGATGCATAGAGCGTCGATAACGCTCGCATAATGAGCTCGTCTAGGAATAACACCGAAAAGTTTTTGTGACGCGCTAATAAAACTTGCTTTAATTAATTAATGCCCCGGTCAATGTACGTGTGCAATAAAAATTCTCCAGCAAAGCCATATTCCGCACATTTCGAGTTTTTATCAACGCTTTAAAGTTCAATGAGACAGTGAAAATGAACTTTTATGCGAATACAGGCAAGAAAAGTCGGGAGATATGTGAAATCGACTGCAGTGGCGGCTGTGGTAATGGCCTTTCAAATTAAATTAAGCTTTTTGCTGAAAATACGTGTCATTTGTGGATAAGGGCGGCGGGACGCGAAATAATTGTATTATTTTGATTTGTTTACAATATATTTGTGGGAAAGTATTTTACAATAAGTTTCCTTTATTAATTATAATTTAAATATATTAACATTTTACATTTTTACAATTATTATCATGATACTATATAATACCCAAGATAATACATATAAAATATCAGACTTATCGATGGACGTATTAGATGACATTTTACGTATATTAGATGACATTTTACTATTTTTCTCGACAGAAAACTTTCTATTTTCTAAAGAGCTTTAATTATTATCAAATCAATTTGAAATAGATAAATATAACAATCAGCTTATAGAATATCACTACAATCACTGCCTTGCAACTTCTTTCATTCCCTAGTCTTATATTCAAGTGCTAAAACCTAACAAAACCATGTGAAACAGATTGCATTGATTGTCGCAATTAGATAATATTAACGCAACCAAACAACTGCTCTACGCGGAACTACCTACACTTAGCACGTCATTATACAATAAAAACGTGTCTATGCTGTTTTGTATTCTATGTACTCTTTAATTGTTATTAATTGAATCTGTGAGAAGTGATTTGATTATAATGATAGCGAGGAAACAACCGAATAGCACGCTGCATTCTGTAACTGTGCTTTACTTTATGTGTTTATGCTTTACGGTATATGGTATTATGTTTTTTATTCCACGTTCTTTCTATTGATTTATTTGTTTTTAGGTAATGGTATTGTAAACGATTAAGTTAATTTGAGAAAGAAAGACAGAAAAAGCATTTATTTGATGGACCTGACATGATACAAAATAGCAAACAAGAAAATACTGTGATACAAAACTTTGAAGACAGACAATTACACCTTAAAAATAATAAAAAAGTGCCATACCGCCATGTGGGATCTAATTCAGCCTTTATTAGGAGGATAAGTTTTTATATTTCTATTTTTCATCTAAGTCTAGACGAATGAATATTGATCATTAATAACTTGCTTTTACTTTGTTTTGTCATGATTTTTAGGTAGTGTATATATAAAGAAAATATTCTATGTATGCCATAATAAATTGGCCATGTAATCAAAATATTCACGGATTTCAATCATAACCTGAATCATTCAAAGACACAAACTGGAATATTATGGTCCCACTCTGTCATTGTAATCGTCTGTAGGCATAGATTTTAGTTCGCCCGTTCCCAACTTATAAAAACGTCAATTCAAGTTCAACGACCCCCACACATCCGTCGCTAAACGGACGAATAATTGCGCCAAATCACAGGGAGCGACCCATCCTTATTGAATAACACCTCGGTCACACTCTCTGACCAATACACTGCTATTTGAATGACAACCAGCAATTTACTTATTAAATTTCCACGCCTAGGTGACGGCAACATCCTGCTCTATATTACTGTTAATTAATATTGAAAAGAAACAGTGACTTGGTGTGGTGGAGACAGGAAAATGCTTGAAAACCTCCAGAGTCCAGTATGAGATTAATTATCTCATGACTTAATACAATATTTAGTCGTGTGAAAACAACGCCATCTAGTTTCAGACTAGGTAAATATAAAGCAAAAATACAAAGTTATTTTTTCGATATTTTTTATATGTTTTATATTCCCTGTTTTCACTGTAGGTCATCTTTAAATGGTGTTAACAAGTAAATTTGCTGCAGTCAAGTTATAAGAGTTATGAAAATTAAAAGAAGATTTCGATTCTTTTTTTATATCTAGGATTGATTATGTACTGATTATAAAACTAAAATTAAAAAATAAGCTGAAAAATCGACGTCACGCCAATAATTCCTTTAACATAGTTTGTGAATTATTTTCACACGAATAGTAATAAAATGAAAAAAATACGTCCTGCTTTAGAAAAAAATTACAAATAAAATTATTTCGGCAAATCATGAGGTCATTTAATTTACATGACCATGTACTTTATTATAACATCTATTCCCAACCAATACTGACCGAAATATACACCGAGGTTTCTCTTTATAAATAAGCAATTATTTTGTACTGTGAACAACATACGTAATGCATATATTAGGTTAATTTCGTTTGTAAAGTTGGCAACATATCCGTACAATTTTCAGCACACAAATCGCATTAGGGCGGCATAACAAAGAAGCATTTAAAATAATGATAAGATCACGCGGGAGCCAGCGTTGGACAGCCGCTGATCCCGGAATCAATATTGGGGATCAAACGACTTGAGCAGGGGGATGAAATTGTATAGTGCTGTTAAATTCAAAGTTAATGTAATTTCATTCTTAGATAATACGTTACTTTTGTTAGAAAAATGTTTTCTTATGATATGTGATAGGATGATATGCCCTATCAGACTTAACTTTTTTTTTGTTTCCACCGGCGATCAAACCCGCTTAAATAAGGGGTAAAAAGTCTCGATATGAATTATTTATCATAATAGTAACCTATTCTGGTAACAAGCCCCCTAACTATATATTTAGCACTTTTGGGGAAAAATTTAAAAACGGTCCAGAAGTTCCTCAAATTAGTACATTCAAACAACTCTTCAGCCTGATTTTTTTATGTCATAGCGGGCAAACGAATTGATGGTTCATTCCGCCCATGAACATTCGCAAAGGTAGTGCCACTGCGAATGCTCTGCCCGCTTTTAAGGAGTAAGGAATAAGATAAGATTGACAACTGGAAAGAAGGAATAGGCTGGGAAGGGTAAGGAAAAGGAAACGGGCCTCCGGCTTCCGCCCTCACTGGACAAAACACAGTAGCATGCACAGCAGCACACCAAAACGAGCTGGCGCATTTCGTGCCGTGCGCGTGTTTTACTATAAATATATTTACATGACTAACTTTCCATTACATATACACCAATCCGCAATATAACCGAAAACACACAAAACGGTTTTAACAGCTCCACTCGATCTACCAAAGAAACCCTAAAAGAAATGGGTCGGTCTCGGGAGATAAATTTGTAATCTTAATATAATTGCGTCTCAGCTCTCCGCAAACATCCCTCGCTCACTCGCTGCCCGTATTGACTCTTCCGGCCCTCTCGCGTGCGATATACTGACCGTCACTGTTCGTACGTATAACGTTTGATAGCGAATTGAGTAATGAATGCGAGAATCTATTTTAACCGCCTTGAAAAAAGAAGTAAGTTATCAGTTCGAGTTTATTTTTGTGTTTGTTATTACGTAACTTTTTACTGGATAAACCGATGTTTATTATTATTTTTCTTTTTATTTGAAAGCTGTTGCCTATCATGCAATCATATAAATTTGATCTAAATATGACAATTTGTAACTAGGTATGTTTTTTATTTGTTAAAAATAGTTATATTAATATTTAATCATCTATTGATAGCTAACTATTATAGAGTCCTACTAACATAAATAACGATGAAAACAATAGCTTAATACGTAAGTCTGCAAAATAAAAAATGTATTATATAAACAAACACAAAAGCAAATTAACATTTCACCTCCAAGTTTAACAATAAAAAGCGTTAACACCAAACGGAAAAGCATTAGTCTCATAAAATCGAATTATTCTACGTACGACGGATATCGGTTCATAAAATATTTTGTCACCACTACAACTTGACCCCCGGTCAACACTGTTCGACCCTATTTGTATTGTTTTCGCGTGTGTATAAGAGGGGGGAGGGGGGTCAAGTTAAAACGGCTATGCAAGTGGCAGACGGTCAATGTTGAATTGATATTAATGGCAATACAACACCTGGTCGTCGATGCGAGTGTCAAACTTGCTGGGCTTATATGCCTTATAAAAGGAGCGATTTGAAAATAATATGTAATGCCTATATTTGAAATTATTTAACGATCCACTTCGAGTTTTAGTATTTTATCAATATATTTCCTTACTTAATCTTATTGAGAATTAAATGAAATCTAATTCAAAAACTGTTGGGCAAATTGAATAATAACAAAAGAATATACATACTACGTGCATGTAACGTTATTCTCTAATATTAATAGACTTATATACCATATTTACACAATAATAATCCTTTAAACTGCTGCACAAGCCGCGCCATGTAAACGCACCCTTAAGTGATTAAATTGATAGTTACAATAATAGTGTGTTAACAGCTCCATCAGCACCTGATACCCCAGTACTCTTAGCATTTGCTCAGTTTCGTCACTTTGTCTGAATATAACTGAATGTTTCAGTGATCATGGTTAAATTCTACTAACATGACTAACACAAAAGTAACTTACTCCCATAACAACTGAATCGATTTGAATGAAATTTGGTATAGGGATAGTTTTTTTTTTTTTTTGCGGAACTGTCTATATTTCCTTTGAACACATGAGCAATGCCGTGGGCGGAAAGCTACCTTTTAATTAAATTTTTAAATTTACTTGAGGTGACGGTATCTTGAATTACTAATTCTTAACTGTTTTAATGCTTTTTGTGTGCCTTAATTGATGCACTTATCTGAAACAAAATATTGCAAAACAATAATATAAAATAACCACCACCATTTCAAATATTGAGAAGAATTCGAACATTTTCGGTTTGTATAATACTTTTATATTTATCACAAATTGTATTTTTTTTTAAACATGTTTAGGTAATCGTCGTGTTACGTGCCAGATTCCTTAATAAATAACACACACTAATCATAAATTATCAGTCTATAGACTATAAGCAATCCACAGACAATACATCAACGTACCATAATCCATCAGAATGGGCCACACGCAACTCTGGATGTTTTCCTTCGGTTTTTACTTATCATTTTGCATCATTTATAAACAAAAGTCGCGTCTCTGACACGCGTCGTTAGCGACACGAATTTTTCAACCGCAATTTTTCACAGAGTTCCCTCCTTTGAATGATTATATCCACTTTTTAAGGAATCCTCTATATGTGAAATAGAAAGGTAGTCAGTTTGTACAATCAATTTGTTTATTATAAAAATATAAGGAAACGTCCTGGTTATTAGATTTTAAGCTCACACTCCAGTAATTTTTTAAACAGATTATAATTAATGGCGATTTTGTTTTTACTTATAAAGTAGAACTTTTAAAAGATCATTCTCCTATTTTAATTTGTTCCACTTTTCATTGTTCAGTTTCGGCAATATATTTCTTCTGTTAATTACACATAATAAAATGTATGCACATAATAAAATAAAAATAATAAAAAGAAATAATCGGAGATACAATAAAAAAGGGGCAAACCTGAAAAAAGGGCTAGTCTCTAACTGCCTAAAAACACACTATCTCATTATAGTAAACGTGTTGGGACACGCGACTCAATTTGCCTTTTTTTGACAACTTTCGTGTTATCAACGTTTCTTTATTATGTGTTAGTTCTACCTATTTGCTATTTTCACTGCGTGTTTTATTTCCTTCGTTTAACTAAACAACTGACAGTTATTTGTCTTAACCAATTTTCCAAACAATTTTACCCCAGTATAGAAAGTTATAATCGACTAACAATTCTACTCTTTCTTTAATAGCTATTAGTGTTTATTTTTAACAGAATAGCGTTTTAGGTACTGTAAAAAATATTACTAATTCACAGGCAGATATATATAAGAGATATATCTTCTTCTTCTATATATATAAAATTCTCGTGTCACAATGTTAGTCTCTATACTCCTCCGAAACGGCTTGACCGATTCCTCTGAAATTTGGTAAGCATATTGGGTAGGTCTGAGAATCGGCCAACATCTATTTTTTATCCCGATATTCCTACGGGATACGGACTTACGCGGGTGAAACCGCGGGGCGCAGCTAGTTGCTTATAAGATACATTAAATTTTCAATCCGTCTTAGGAAAAAACGAATTTATGTCAGGATAACATGCAGTGAAATATGCTTTCACTAAAATAAATAGCAGAACGACGCAATATTTTTATAAATAAAAACACAAATAATTTCAAGGATTTCATTATAAAGCATGCTATTAAACTGAATCGAATTCTCTTCGCAATACGTATTGCTTAAATCGATTGTTAATCACTCTGCTTTCGGCCATTTAATGATATCGATTGTACCATTATTGCTTACCGGCTCTTTATTTGGCCTAGAATGACAATGGCCTATGTGTTGGACGCTTATTAAGTGCCGTGAGTAAATATTATATGGGAATTTCTAGATATGGCTGCCTGACGTTCTGCCTGCACATTTACTTTTAAACAAACGCTATGAAATGCTTTTTCTACATAGTATTAAGCTTTTAAATTATTTATTTGTTACAAATTTATCATTATGTTTTGTGTATTTTTGTAACTTTTAACTCTTCAAGTTATAAGTTGTATTAAATAAGTTTAACGAATTGAGATGATTTAAGGAATCCTTCGAGCTAATTTATATCCCATAGTCTGACAAAAGGAAAAATGTTTGTTAATATTTCTCGCAAAAACAGACGATCTGCATGAAATTTCGTGCACTTAGATTAGCACATGGTCTTCTTTTTGTTACGATTCAAGTGAAAAGTGTTATATAGCACCATAACTTAGTTTAGTATGAAGCTCATTTTAACTGATTTCAGAAAAGAAGGAAATTCTATGCACCACTGTAAACAGGGATGAGAGGGAATGGTCCCAACTGACTTAGAAAAAGGAGTAGGTTCTCAATTCGGCCGTTTACTTTTTTTTTGAGTTTGTTATCTCAGAACTCGACCGGGTGGCCTAATTTTGATGACTTTTATTTCTATTTGAAAGCTTTTGTTCCTATTTCATTTTATTTGATCAAGTTCCAACGCTTTGAAGCCAATTTAGTGTTTTGCTTGAAATAATTATTTTATATATGTTCACAGTTATCTTCATATTTCCATATCATACCATCTATTACTAATGTGCTTTTTTGCTTTTCAGCAACCATGATTTCAAGCCAGGCACCCGAACAGAAGTGAGTAAATCATAGTTCGGCTTAATTTAAAGCACGCAATAACATTGAGTAACTAACATATCCCATAAGTCAAGTCCCCAACAGTCTCTAGCAACAATCGGGAAACCATTAAGGTGACAGGCCAGTACCAAATTGCATTATGGGCTGCTGTCACGACAGACACGTTCGTTGCGAGGGCGTATGGGCATTAAATGTATTACGGGAATTACGCTGTTCGATTAAAACTGTTTTTACGGTTATTTCGAATACAATTTATTTAAGTAAACCGAAGTTTTATTGCTATAGACGTCGCACATTGTATTTTTGCTAAAGTTTGATCAAACTTAAGTGTCTAACAGCTATTTTTGAATTGTTGAATTTCGAAAAGCATCCTAAAATTTTTTGACCGTTGACACAAAATTTATGAGTATTAACGCAACATTGTGTACCATGTAATAAACTCTATTATTCAAATAATACTACAAAAAAATTATTAAGGAAGTAATTCCTATAAACTTTGTGACAAGTGCTGTTTAAAAGAAAGACAAAAATTATTTTCAATTAATCTTGAATAGTTCAAATAAAGGTACTGCGTCCGAGAAATCCCTTTATATAAAGCAAGATTGAAAGAGGGAAATAGTTCTGGAATGTTCGTAACTTTTAAAGATAGACAAGAACGTTCGACAGTGAAAGTGTAGAACAAACATTTCACCCTTGCAAGTTCGTACTTCCAGCCGATGCGGGCTCAAAACTTTCGTCCAATATTTATTTCGACGAACTTATTTTGGAGGAATATCTTGGGACTTTGAACTAGTAATTGTTGTATAGAGTTCTATTTGATAATTATACTTTACATTATCTTGTACGTAATGTGTAACACTATTTATTATTTTATTAAATTATATTTTATTTTATTGAAGTGAGGTAAATGAAGTTATATGTAGCCTTCTAAAATATAAGTAAAGTATTAAAATAAATGTTTTTGGTAAAAGACTATAACTACTTATAATTCAGATTTGTGCAATTTAATGGTTATGATGTCTCTCTTCAACCAAGATTTAATTCATCCTCCGAAAGAGATTCAGAGTTTTATCGATTTCATATTAAACAGTGGCAAATCCTACTTAATATTATAAATGCGAAAGTTTGTTAGGATGTGTGTGTGTTTGTTGCTCTTTTACGCAAAATCTGCTGAACCGATTGCAATGAAATTTGGTGCGTAGACAGCTGGACAACTGGAATAACATATAGGAAACTTTTTATTCCGATATTCCTACGGGATATGGATTTACACGGGTGAAGCCGCGGGGCGCAGCTAGTAATGAAATAAAACGTAAACCACAAAACATGTTTAATGAACTCTTATACTCGGAACAACGCTCATCTTTTCTATAAATTGTTCTTTATTGTATTTATTTTTTAAGGTATCCATCGACGTGGCAGGAGCAGGTGTGGCATACCATAAAAATTATTAAATTGCATTACGACATAAAACGAGAACAGAATTTTTTTTTTTGTTTTGTACCGGGAGCTATTGGCGCACATTCCCAGAATGAATGTACTTAGTATGAGATCCTAATAATATCGATAAGAGCATTATTCCACCCGTTATAATTATTATTTAACATAACTGTGAAATGATTATTTCTTTTCTTGTTTTCATTCATCTAAATGTCCTCCTCATTTATATGTATTGTATAAAGTATATTGTATTGAATTGTATATCTGCTGTTTCAAAGAATTTATGAACGATGATGATGAATCATACACGGCTTCTAGTTAAATGAAATTTAATAACAATAATTAGATATACCTTCATACGTACATACGTCGTTACAAATTTTTAATAATTTAAATAGATGTCTTACTGTTACTAAAATATAATTAAATTAAAATTAACAACAAATCAACTAACAACTGTTTTATTTATTTTCATTTTCCTTTGATTGCTTTCATTTAACATTTGGATTAAAGTTAAGTCGTATATATAACGTCAATGTAACCACATAGTCACGGCGCCTAATCACAAAGAAGACTTGTGACGAAAATACTGAAACACGCAAATCTGTACTTGCCTTTGTGTGTCTTGAACTATTATAACACGATTAGGTTGCTAACGCTATTACGCTTACAAAAAACACTAGTTTTAGAACACCTCTAAGATTGATCCGGCTTTATAATTCTACCGAACTGACTTAAGCCAATGAATTCCCGTGTAAAGGTACCTTGATAAGATATATTGCTGCCTTCATATATTTCATTTGTTTCCTTTCAACAACCAAGAAAACAACAGCCTTGCAAATCGATAAAGCATTTGTTATAACGCTCAAGCAAGTCCAGAGCATTGCTCGCGACATATGTCGCACCCAGCCATCGCAATCAAAGGGGATTCACGCTTAATTTAAGCTGCACCACTGAACAGACGATAACATAGATCCAGACTTATGTGTTTATACACACCAATTTCTTAGATTATTAGTAGTTTTAAAAAAGTTGCCGTGTGGAATAAGTTATTTGGGTAAAACTTGGGTTTCAATTTTATTTCCGCGAGCCACTAAATAGTTAGACTTTTTATGTTATTTATATTAATTGAGTTATTATCTTTAGTATTGTAATGGTGCTAGGACACGAAATCATAAATTTAATGCGAATTTAAATATCTACACGCCTCATCATTAAAGAAATTGAAGAAGAAAATCTTTTCTGTATCTTACGTAATAACTTATTACTGCGTAACATAATATTCAAAGAATATGAATTACTCTGCTATAATATCCCATCGTATGATTCAAGGTGTACACTCAAGGATGAAAGTCATCCCAAATCGGTAGTATCATTAAAATCGACAATGCCATAAACAATAGAAGAATACAGTTTAGGACGGAGCTGGAGGGAGCGAGTTTAACGGTCGGCCGCTCAAACTGAATCGCCTCATTGTGTCCGCACTGTGGTCGCACGCTCACGTAGGGTTGCTATAATTAGCTTAAATCTTTCTGTTGTATTAACTGTGTACTTGATACCATGTAACATGTCATTGATGTCACATATTTTTCATCTGTTTTCGTCCTTTTGATTTTTCCTATGCTTTACATAGCTAATGTTTTATGAGGACTTGTGACTAGACTCCTGTGCGTTACTATGAATTTAGTACTGTTTGAAGTTGGATAATCGTCATTGATGCATGAAATTTACCTATTACGATGGACTATTACTAAATCTCATACATAGCTCTCTCGACTTTGTTATACACATGTTTAATTTTAAGGTTGAAAGTAACTAGAAAGTACGTGCTATCTTATTACAGTTATTAATATCAATAAATACAATATTTAATAAAAACAATTCTATAATTACCTGTCAAACTGATATCGCCACAATTTGGCCACTATAATATAATGAGTCTGGAAGAATATGAACATATAATAACTTTGAATTACATATTGATCCACCAAGAAATGTTGCCAACGGTCTATCAGATTCATAGTTATCAGATAGGAAACTCAATAAAACTTTGACGTCACTTAATAAGGCCCTTTAATTGCGCTCGTATATCTTATCGGCAATCTTGAGGTCGGAAAATGGCGACGTTAACAATTCGTCGCGACCAAGTGACGATTGCAATAAAATGTCTCCAAACAGCAACAAACACATTTACTCTATAGATATCAATCTAAGTCCTATTGACCGATCGCATTCCGCGCCAACCCCAGATAATGCCGTATAAATTGACTACGATACAAGTTTTCCCATTAAATTAGCTAGAAACTTCCTCAGATGCCGATGGCCTTTTGCGGCTTACTTGCGACTTTGGAATACAGTCCAAAATTGATTAGTTCTGGCTATCGGGTAACTGTTAGAACTTTGGATGCATCTTATATAAATACATGTATAAAGTATACGAACACTAAGAAGGAAGAGAAATACACATGAAAATTACAATTATAGATTTAATAGATTAAGGCACGATTATTCAATCTTTGGTTAAAACTTGTCGAGTAAACTATAATATCATCATCATCATCATTAGCCCATATTATATGTTCCCACTGCTGCACTATTACGCAATGATATTTTAAATGTCACCTGTAAAATGTAAAAATACCAGCAATAAGGTCCAATTGTGGAATGGTTGTTTAATACGATAATCAGCAAATTTATTTAAATCAAGGATTGAAAATCGGCAAGAATTAAAAAAAAATCATTCAGTACAAAGACGACAGTTTAATGACGCATCACACATACTTATACTTCATATATACAACTTAGTTAGAGATAAGTTAGATCGGCGGATAGACTGGATAAATGCCAATGATAGATCGTAACAAGAAAAAAAAACAGCATCGAAAAGTAAAATATGTCTTATAATTACTGTAGCATATTTCATACATTACTACGAGTATATTTTTATTAAAAAAATTATGTTTATATAAAATTATATCACATAATTTTGAAATTTATCATGAAACAGTCACATCGGCACTTATAATGGCAACAGGTGTTTAAGAGTTTAAAATGTTAATGATATCACACGTTAGATTATTTCCTGATTGAATTTAATTAAAACCGCTACAGAAGACACGATCTTTTGATCAAAATTTTATATTTCTATATCCAAGGAAAAATTAAACATTGAGCACGTGAAGAATAAACGATCTCCTTTTTTCTTTTTGTCTGTGGTAAACGTGTTACAACTAACAATTTCACAGACAACGTAGGGGAGCAAGGGCTGCGTCTTACTCTGTAATTTATGACATACACCAATTTGTTTGAATCGTATTAAAGGCACTGTTGAATGGCCCGAAAAATAGGGTGTCAACAGCACCCTTAAATACTGCATAACGCATAATATGAAAGCTTTGACAACGCTTTAGCAGCTCTATAATTAAATTAAGTAATTACCAACATATATTTTGCTTGTGAATCATATCTGCTGCCGAGTTATTCAACGGATTTTTAAGTGAAATATTAAATTAAGAAAAAAAAAGATATACGCCTACATGCAAAACTTTAATTCTTTCTCCGATCCAATATTATTTTGAGTTACTATCCTGTTTTGTTAAAAGATAAATACTTCAAAACAATTAAATTGTTAAATGTAAAAGTTAACTTGATTTTAAGTCTATTTTTTTATATTTGTGTCGATTATTTAATTTGCTGATTAATTTAGTACCTATTTACATTTTTTTTTTATTTGTAACAAGCTAAGGCAAGTAAAACATACCATACAGATGTGTCACTGTGTCACCAAAGTAATCTAAGATTAAAGGAGGATTATATTGATTATAGTGGTGCTCCTTAAATTTCAAGTAAATTACCATTCTATCGAGAAGTATCAAATGTAAAGTGAAAGACTTCGTTTAGAATTTACATTCTGTGGGTTTCCATTTCCGTACAAACGTAAAACGTTTCGATACATAATATTATTTACTTTTCAGGCTTTTTATAGACAGACACAGTATAAAAGGTGAGGATGTTGATCTCTAGTTTTACTTTTACAAATAAATCTGTTACTGAGATACTCAATGATTTACAATGACCCAAAACTTACTCTTACACTTAAATTTCAGTAAAAATATTAGATTGAATGAATACTCACAAATGCATATCAACGTCATTTACTAATTGCTTTGCCTAAACGGCGTAGTGTCGGGTTATAAACCAAATTATAACGCACCATAACCTCCGTTGACAATTCACTCGTGTAATGGCGCCAAAATTTGGCGGGGTAATGCCATGCAACTATAACGCAGCAGCCAGACATTTTGCCTAATATAAAACGTTAATGGTGAGTAAAGTAATAAAACATTCATCTTTTTAGATGTTTCGAACTCGCGAATTACCTACTTACAAAAGAATAAACAAGTGACAGCATGGGAAACTTAGCTGCTTTGTATTTAGAGATAAAGGTATTAAAATTATAATTTCAAAAATCTTAAGAACACGCTTTAATGGCAGAATCAACTAAATGGTCTCACTTGCTCTTGTACAGAATATAGATATGAAATTATTAAATCTTGGTGATCCTAATTAGCATAATAAGATATAAGCTCATGAAATTATTGTATATTCATTTGTCATCGATCCTTGATAAATGCACAATGTTTGAATTAAATTTGTCCAACAAAACGTGTTACGTAAAGTCACATGCACACACATGCAAAATATACAGGTGAAACTAATAAAAGCGTGCTAAGAAAATGGTAAAATATAAATATTCCAATATTAATAACAATCGAGAGATTCATGTTTAAGAATCAAGAGATATCACACCTTTTTTTACCATAAGCTATAAAACATATTCTGACAACTACATCATTTTCAACAAAAATTCAATGAAGAAAATAATTAATTAAAAAAAATTGCAAAAAATAATAAAAATCAGCAAAAATAAAATGTGTTGGTTAGGTTGGGCAATGGCTTTATCTCTTTTTTCATTCATGTTTACCGCACCTCCAAGACAATGAAGTAATTTCGATGATCTTTAGTTATATTGAAGGTAAGGAATTTATATTAACAAAATACAAAAAGAAAAGCAAACAGTAAAGTGAATAAACTCGAAAATGGATTTGTGACTATTATTTAAGGTAAAAACTATATTATTAGGTACCTAGTGATACTGTAGCCATTGCTACCACATTACTTACACTTTACAGCTAGTCTATTTTTCGCTGGGCCCCCCGGTTCACCCGCATTAATTTGAATAAAAAAACCTTTCAGTTCATTAATTTTAAAAGCTACTATAAGTACATCATGCTAATTTTTTAATTGCTACTTCATTTCTATTGGTCGTATTGATGGAGCCTTCCCATATAAATGGCAAAGAACTCGACAAAAAAAATAAAACTAGGCGTTCCTGAGATTACCACCTTCAACCAAACAAACAAACTCTTTAACTTTATACTAAAGTAGTACATGTACATAAATGAAGCATGTTTCTTCGATATGAATTTATATTTACAACTTGGTAGATAAGTGAGCTTCTGTTCCTGATGGTATAACAACATTCTTATATATTTTTATGAGTAATAAAATACACAAATTAAAAAATTATTTTTCAGATAAATAAAACAATGAAGCAAGAAAATAATGCAAAAGAGCTCCTTGAATTTATATTTTGATATCAATGTATATTCAATATGAAATTATTCTGTCATGAATTGCAATGCAACAAAAAAAATTATAATCTTGAACTATGTAATAAAAATAAACAAAATCGATATACAACAGTTTTTTATTTACTTTTTTATAATAGTTAAGAAGTTTTTGGACGTTTGTTGTCGCTGTCAAGCTGTCAATGTCAATGTATGCAATAAAAGTACTCGTTATCGCTTAAAAATATTGTAAAAAAACAAGAAATAAATAACTTGGTAAATTTCAAACTTGTAACAATATTAATGTGAATGAATACACGAGTGCAAAATTTGTATATAAATATAAAATTCATGTTAGCTATAAAAGTTTTACGAGTTAAAGCACAAGAAAAAGCGGCAAACATTTTTAAAAATCAAGTCGTGGTGTATTCCTTTTGGATGTGATAAACGGTTTTTGTATTAAAATGTCTCATGACCCTAATATCTCGCCTAAAAAAATTAACATGGAGAAATTTTTTTCTACTGAAAAACCAATATTGAAAAATGTGACTTTAAACCAAAAGTATAAATCGTTATTAACTACACCAAATGATCCTGGAGTTGATAAAATGATTGGGGGTGTGAAAGTGAACCTGCCAGTAAATCCATATGGGAGTCAAATAGCTTTAATGTCAATGGTAAGTATAAATTTAATTTTTAATTTTTAGTTTTATAGCATTGAAATTTCTCAATGGTAAGTAATAAATATTACAAAAATACAAGATTTTACTTTCTCATGCGCTCTAATAAAATACTTTCTATAAGAATTAAAGCAATTAGAATCTGGATAAATAAATAAAATTCATTACAAAAACATAAGGAATATGTTAAATTAATCCTAAAATATTTAAGTACTTTTAGCTGGTCTTCTGTGTAAAATTTTATAACAGTAGAAAGTATATGTTCTGATTGTTGTAGACCTAAGTTGAAGCAGATTTAGGGTTGGTGTTATTATTCCAGATTTATCCCTGGTATAAGTTATGCTGTGTTTAAATATAATGTGGATAACTAATGTCAGGTTATACTCAATATATAATTTTATACAACTATTATTTGTAACAATAACTTAATCAAAATACTTATCAGTCCTTGGCTCATCGAGTTTTTTAATTGGACTTCAATGTGTGGAAACGGAAACGAAAGTGACCATTAATATAAGTCAAATATTTATATAGGTTACAAATTTCGTTTTTTTTTTTAAGCATTGATTTAATGATTTGATAATGCTTTTTAACTTGAGTCTAATTTGAGATGTATGAATTTTTCTTTTGGATGTTAAAGTTTCACTTATAGATTGAGAATTTCAGCCACTTTTTACTGATTTTATTATAATTCAGTAACAAATAAATAGTAAGTATTAATAGTTATTTGTTTTGCTTAGGTCATAAAAGCTATCAACAAAGGTCAAAATTGCTTGTTGGAAAGCCCAACTGGATCTGGGAAAACATTGGCGCTACTGTGTGCGTCATTGGCTGCACAAAAACATAAAAGAGGCAAGTGTTTTATGTAAGTAACGTGAAATAAAACATAGCAACAACTTAATGAGTCTGCTAGTTAAATAAAAGTATAAAAGGTTAAAAGAAAAACTTTTTAACTAGTAATATTATATTATCAGTTTGTTTTCTTGTTTTAAGATTGCGAAAGGAACAAAGGTTGTGTCTGTAATTCTTCTTCTACTTTACTGATTGAAACATTATTTTACTTTTATAAAACTACTAGCTGCGCCCTGCAGTTTCACCCGCATAAGTCCGTATCCTGTAGGAATATTGGAATAAAAAGTTACCTATATGTTATTCCAGTTGTCCAGCTATCTACATACCAAATTTCATTGCAATTGGTTCAGTAGTTTTTGTGTGAAAGAGCAATCACACACACACATCCTTAAACTTTTACGAACTTGAAACTTTCACATTTATAATATTAGTAGGAAGGTTTTCTTTTGTAAGTAATATAATACAGGCTATATTTTTTATCAGGTAAACCTGAGTAAGGTTGTGGTGAATGGTTAGAAATTTGTGTAGTTCTTAAGTACTATATAGATTTAAGTACAATGTAACTAACATTAAATGATTGAACATGAATTAGTTATGACTTATCGTTGCTTAGTTAAATAAAAATAAAATTATAATAAACCGTGGGCACAAAGCTAAAAAGTTATAAAAGTCTTGTTGGATGGCTAAATAAATTTTGGAAGTGCATTACTTATAATTATATATACTTATTTTCATTAATTAACAACCTTTAAATGTTTTATCGAGATACAGCTTAAACTTGAATGATACCGTATTAACAAAAACTCAGCACTCACCGCCGTCTATCTCAAAAACAGTTTGAAGTAAAACATTACAAGCATGCACTATTATTTAATTTATAGGCTACAGACACTACACAAATATAAAAATATGATTGCTTACCTTTATCCTTAAAATCCTATAAAGTAAACACGTAGATTACATTATGTAAAGCGTCAATTGATCACAAGTGCTAGCGTGACTCGTCCCATCCTTGGGCCAACAAGTCGAATAAATCATTTGCAACTGTCGCGCAACAATCGCGATGGGCCTACATGAAAATTGCGCTCATAGCAAATGCAGTTGTTGCATGCGATATATGCAAAGGATAAGGACGTAGCTGATATTTGACATGTTTTTTATTGTAACTCAATTTGCCAAATCATTTTCTTAGTACATACATGTGATTGTAGTAGCTAAGTTGTATCTGGAATAAGTTATGTTTGCGTACTAATATTTCGCTAGCACGCATGCAATATTCGTTCATTTTTCATTCTGCCGCTATTCCCAAAAACAATGAGGGACTCAGTTCGACTGTAATTTTTTTGTTATTGATTTTATTACTCGATAATTCGATGGGTTTTTTACTTTTTTATAAGAAGTTTTTATCATTTGGTCCCATTTTCAGAAAATGGTACCTTCCCCAGGAATATGTTTTTATAACTTTCTAGAAATGTCGGTGACCGTTTTTGTAGGAAAGAATTATTATAATTATAAAATATAGAAGACCCATTATCTGTGTGTGTGCAGGTTATACCGATGGCGAATCAATAAGGTTTATATAGATAAACCTATGGTTCAGGTTGTCATGTTATAAGTATTATGTATTAGGATTATTTATAAAATATTCAATATTAACGTAATTTGTCATCTATTTATTACATTATTATTTTTTATTACTTCATGTAGGAAATGTTTAGAAAACGATGATTAAACTTATTTTAAAAGTGCCCATATTCCACAAAGGAATTCAAATAAAAGAAGGATATCTGGTTCCCATCCGTGTTTTATTAAAATTGAACAAAATCAATGTTTTTAACAAATTTCACCTTCCCTATTTTGCAATGGAACTGTTCGGAAAGTTGATACAGTTTTACACCGAAACTTGGGCACTCGAAGCCTTGAATATGAACGGTTATATTTCGACACGACGAAACTTCTCGTAACTCGATAAACTCTTTTACATCACCGCAACTCATTGCTATCGGAAAGTCATAAATTGATCAATGTCAGTGAAGGAGTACAAGTACGGCATATTATTTGTTTCGAATAACAGAGAGGAAGTGGAGTTAGAACGAGTTATTTATATATATATACGAGAATTTTTGGATACACACAAACACATTAAAAAATGTTCTTCTTATACAGAAGATTAGAAACGCTAATTAGCAAAGTTAAGTACTAGAAAACAAAGAAACTCATAATCGAACATAACAGATGATGATTACAAATTGAACTGTAGTTGTGAATATTCTCTCTTGTTTCTTCTCCACAAACTAGACTTATAGTTATTAAGGCAAAAGTTTTTGGAGTTATAATTACGATAGATCCAAACGTAGATCTCTGCAACAAAAGGGTCGAACAGATTCACGTGGCAATGAGTTCTCAAAGGTGGAGATTACTGGTGATCGATTGCTTTTCAAGACGTTGGCCTAAGTCCTGCTTTATAGCGACGAATATCACTAATGGTGTTTGTAATCATACAAATAAATAAAACAGAATAAAAAAAACTTTATAAGATTGGTGAGAACCCGAGGCTACGAAACCATTTGCGTCTGGCATGTGTCTTGCACGGAACTTTTTTGTTCGGGAACTTTGTCGCCCAATTTTGTTCACGTCAAAAAAGATGACGCCTCAATCACGGTATTTCGGAATTATGTTTTGACTAAAACGAATCACGGAATATTTTCCAGCATGGCACGTTTTGCGGTGGAATGAGACGAAAGTTGACTAATGCATACACCTAGTACCTAGAAATACCTGCTGGAAGTATTTGAGTTATTTGTGATGATGTATTAAAAAATATGCTTTAAGTGAAGTCCCGTGTCCCCCTAGTGGGGTAGGGGGCAGATGATATAAATCTGATTCACTGATACTTGATGACCTGTCCATAAAGGAAATCGACGATCACCTGATCAGCCTTCTGTATCCTGCCAAACCGAAACATTTTTTAAGGTTCCACACCGGTAGTCGAACCCATGGTCCCTCCATCCTACGCTCACTCTTTAATCACTGTACCAAGGAGACGTTAAGAAAAAGGCGCTAGAAAGGTGTTTTAAAAACTTCAGTTTCCATTGCAATAATGACGAAACAACCTGGTCCAATACCATATATAATATAATCCTATTTTTCACTTCGTTCCAAATAATTAGAAGGCGCTCGGATTCGGTAGGAAAAAAAACACATTTATATATGGCTTCTAACTTATTCCAATAATACAATTGAAATATATAAAAACACTTTATATGAAGTAACAATTACTTGCAGAGATTAAATACCTTATTTCTAGAAAACAAATCTTCTTAAAAACACTGTAGGGTTTCAATACTACTTATGTATTTGTTTGTTTCATTTATTCGCTATTTATTTTCTTCATTCAAATCAAACTAGCTTCTCGCCTCGACTCTGCCCGCAAAGATTTTTTGTGAGTTATCCCAATCGTTTTAATTTAAAATCCAGAGCGAAGACAAATTCAATAAGCAAGCAAAATGTATTAAAAAACCTAGAGCTGTTCTTGCCTGTGGTGTAATCAAATATATTAAAATTAAATTGAAATTTGCTCTCATTGAAGGAAACAATTTGCTTTAGAACTTTACGTTCCACACATTTGTCCCGAATACATTTTCTTTTACGTCGCCTTGTAATTTAAAACGCATCAATTATCCAAACCCGAAACACCGTACAGGCTTGACATATCGCCCCTGTGGCTCGAACTCTCCCCTGAGTCTCCCTTCACTTCCCGCATTTTTCCTTTCCGCGTAGCTGACAACCCTTTTCTAAATTGAATTACAATCCTGATTTTGTGCGACTTTCGGCAGTCTTGTCACATCGTTTAAATATTTTATCACAGACCTGATCTTGCCTGAGTTAACATATGCATTAAATACAATACTGCAAAGTATAAGATCGATTTAAACACCAGAACGAAACTGCGAATATAACAAGCACTGAAACGTGTCTCAGTCGTGTTGTACCGTGTTTTTAAAATAAGAACATGTACCGTACATAAAGCTGACAACCGAGCATCCCGCCATCCCGCAATGCTGCGTTCTAATTCCTAACGATCGCAGTATCTGTGTATCGGCGGTTAGTCACGATCGTTAATCCGATATTCAGATTTTATATCCGCGGGTATAAACAATGCTTTATGCGGCGGTGCCTTATTTTATCACAGCGGAGGTACCACCCGCGTCGCGTTAATTTACCCAGCAAGGGTTGCCGCCGATGTCGTCGAATCGTAAACGTTATTTATGACGCCCCCGGCCGATTATTGCCGCAAGCTCTTCCACTCATTTGCATACAAATTTATGCCATAGTGATCGTGCTTTGCGACTGCTTCCGCGCTTTTGGGGTGTTCTATCGAGACGCTAGGTGAGCAGTTTCGTGGTAGCGGCTGGTTGGCGACAAAGCTATTTTAGCCCCGGTATTCATTGATTGTTTATAATTTAATGTCAGCACACTGATACATTAGCAAAGCGTTATGCATTATTATTATAATAAATCTAATTTTTAATTAATGATCTTTATATTAAGCATGCACATGCATCATTTCTAACTAATGTACACACATCTCTAAAACGTCTATCTTTTACTACGCAAGCAAAGCCGCGCGTGGAAATCTAGTAAAATAAGTATTGTTGATATCTGATACACTGATCCTTTTTTGCACAAATACAAAGAGAAAATTTAACTAGAACTGCATCCAAAAACTGTAAAAGCGTATTCAACGAAACAAAGTACGTGGTGCTTGTTTCGTTTTGTTTTTTATAAATGTTACTAGCATAGCTTTCCTATATCTAATACATGATGGCTTTATATCCGTTTCTATTCAAAGTTACGCTAAAATAAAATAAAAAAACGCATACCTGGACTACAACGTACCTAATGATGGTAAAAACTATTAAACTTCCACCATCAGCATCAATAATAAAAGAGGTTTTATTTAGGTAAGAACGAAATGGATATATATAAAAATTTTACAAGTGAAAAGTTTAGCTAATTATTCCTGACGTTTTATAATACATATATTTTTATATAAAATATATGTATTATAAAACTTATCCTTTCCTTATCCTTCCCAGTCCTTTCCTTTATTCCTCTCATCAATCCTTTCCTAATCCCTTCCCAATTAAAGTCGGCAATCCATTTGTAGAGGCGAAAGGTCTGCAATTGAACTTACGCCTCTCCAAATGTTCATGGGCGGTGGTAGCGCTTACCATCAGGCGACCCTCCAGCTCCATTGCCGACTATGACATAAAAAAAAAAAAATATTTATTAAATGATGAAGTCCCATACCATTCTCCCATCCCAACAGCCGTGGTAAAATAGATAAACTGATGATCGTAAGACTAATATACAGTTAACAAATATACGACCTTAAGTAAAGGTCAGTTTCTAGGTAAGCATTAAACTTCCTGTTAAAATACGTCCAAGCAACAATTTTACTCATGTGCTGTTTTCACTCTTGCTATAAATTTGTGTTTACGTTATCTGTATTTTATTTTATTTATTACAGCTCATTAAGCAGTGTTTGTATTCCCCGCGATTCGTTTTACAACCCTAATGGGTATAAAACCATATTTCTTTTAAAAGCAAACGGTTTTTTCTTGATCACATTTGGAATGGAAATTTAACAGTTTTGAGCACGTCAATCTATTAATGTGATGGGCGGTTTGTACGTTCGTGACTCGTTTAGAATTTGCTTTGAATAATTCTTTGTTTTTTTAAAAAATTGTCTCATTTTTGGTCGTAAATTTCGGAATGAAATGTTCGCCTGATGCGCATTGATTGTTCGTGATTTATGAAGTTATTACATTTACAAATCGCAAATGAAAACATGATAAAATATCGGTTTCTTTGTTACTGAGAAAATTGTCCTTATGGATAAATATTATGTAGTTGTGTAATGAAAAATCGTACAATATGTATTATATTAGTTAATTAATAAGATATAAAATGGAACTGTTCAATATTATCAAGTACGAATTGCACTTATATTTATTAGCTGCGCCCCGCGGTTTCACCCGCGTAAGTCCGTATCCCGTTCGAATATCGGGATAAAAATTTGCCTATATATTATTCCAGTTGTCGAGCTGTCTACATACCAAATTTCATTGCAATCGGTTCAGTAGTTTTTGCGTGAAAGAGTAACAAACACACATACATCCTTACAAACTTTCGCATTTATAATATTAGTAGGATGGGATAGGATAGGATAGAATTGGTCTTAAAACTTAAAAGCCACAATACGTATTTATAATTTATTTCATAATAACAAAAAAATATTACTCGTTTGCAATATTTTCAATTTTTTTATTCTACAAAATGACTCCAATTACATTTTTATGAAAACGCCATCTACGCAATGTGTTTCAAACTATTTACGCCCTATATTCTTTGCGGAAGATAAGCACAACGCCCTCTGTACATATGCGTACGAACTTTAACATCCCTCTTCAAAAAGGACTGAGGACTATGAACTTTATACACGAAATAATTTTGAGTGTTTGTATTCCTATTTTATTCTCCATTATTCCTTCTAATTCCTAATTTTTGTCTTGATTTCCTTGATTTGGTATACATACATGGTTTTTATTTTATAGACGAAAAATTATAGCATAATATAGCATATACATCGTCGACTCCTTTACTCATAATAAGAAAAGCAATTTAAATAATTTATTTATATGGTCACTAGCGTTTCGCCTTGGCTTCACCGGTGGTATATATCAATACTAATATTATAAAGCTGAAGAGTTTGTTTGTTTGTTTGTTTGAACGCTCTAATCTCAGGAACTGTTGTTCCGATTTGAAAAATTATTTGAGTGTTAGATAGCCCATATATTGAAGAAGACTTTAGGCTATATGTGTACTACGGGCGAAGCCGGGGCGGACCGCTAGTGTAGCATATAGCACATAGGGATACACGTACATATTCAACTAAGTTCCTGAGATTGGTTCGTGCAGACAAACTCTTCAGCTTTGTGGTATCATTGGAACAGATTTGATACGTATACTTTGTAAGAAACAGTGTCCTTTGCCCTTTCGCAAGTGTACTTTTTTGTCGTATATCTTGAATAAGATTGTTTTGTTAAAAAATTCTCTTATGATTCTCATACCAATTAAAGTCTATTGTTGATTGATAAAATATTGGGATACCCAAGTTCTCCCATTGCGTCTGTTACAGATAAATGTGTAGGTAATATGTAGTAGTTTGGTGTTATATTATTACCAAAGAGGGAGAGTAAAGCAAAGATTCGGAACATAATAAAGATAGGAAAGGAAAATAACAGTAGATTCGAAATATATTTACACTGATTGTCATCATTTAATCAGGCCTATGGACACGTGTATTCATTGAGGTTTCGCCAGTGATATGCCATGATCATCATCATTAACTCTCTATTTAAGAATATGATTTAAAATTAATTTTCTTTGGCCACGACCTAACTTGATGATGGCTTTATCGGCTTCATTATTTTTGTTGTACTATAATACATTGTCTTGTATTGTGTTGTATTGCAAACTGTTGATGCGCGAAGATTGAACAATATGGATGGATCAAGTAGTTTCATATAAGGATGGATTTCTAACCATAATTCCGTCGCGTCGCAAAACAAGGATGCAACGTTGTTCTTTGGCTGTTTTTCGGGAATTTGAACAGATTTTTAAGGATATAGAATAGAAGCTTTATCATTTCTATATATCTCTCGCACGTGTTATTTAACTAGATGATCAATTTATCTTAAAACTTAATGAGCTCGTCATTTATTGCAAGAATTTTCATTACTCGAGAACAACAAAGGATAGCTCAATATCACAAACATTTACAGCCCCTGGCGTATTACCATTTCAATTGTCGGCATTGCCCTCAGAGAAAAATTGCTTTATTCTCTCCTGACAATTTGGCATATCAATGGCGTTATCCTATGTATTAATTACAAAGCGTACCGACAAGCCTGCTTGATACCGCTTTTAACTACGCACGCCCCTAATAAATAAAACATTGCGGCTACCGAAACTCAACCCTAATGAATACACTTAAAACACAAAATTGTTCGGAGGTGCTTAGGAAATTATTGCGTAAAAGCAGTTTTAATCGTGGTGTCTACAAAGAATTGTGTATTTTACAGAGTTGGAAGAGCGTTGAAATTCGTTTGTCAAAGTTAAATCGCTAGGGGTGTGAATTAAGATATTACAAAAGGAACACAAAGGGGATGTCACACGGGCGCTTAGTGTCAACTTCATATGTCTTTGTCGTATGTGAAATGTTTATAGTGGGCTATTTATCGTCTGTGTTGACGTAAGTCTGGGGCGTTGGGACCCATGTCAAATCAGTATGTAAACTTTTGTAATTAAATGCCATCTATGTACTTTCCTGTGACAATTCAAACGGAATCAACAACTAGAACGAACAACAAGAATTCTGCAATAAATTAAAACCAACCAAGTAAAATGCTAACTTGGTGATAACTGTTACGCCTAAGTTTTTTGTGTAAAATAATTGGGTTTTCAACGTTTATAATTTGTAACAAAATCGTAAATGTTGAAAATCTCATTTGTAGATATAGTGCCAGCTGCACTTGCTTGCTAGCTCTGTTATTAATTTAATATGTAGTTAAATACCTGTATTTATATACATCATCATAATCATCATAAATTTTAGAGAAGAAGCGTTTAAACAAATAAATAATAATAGTAAATAATATTCTTGAAAAATGTTCCTCAAACTATTTCTGCTATACTTATTTCGTTGTATTATTACACAAAGTCATATGTTATATTAGAAATAGACTAACGAAACTTCCATCTCATGTTCTGGAACCAGCAAAAGTTGAATCAGCTGTTTCACCATCTAAAATCTCTAACCTCCTGAATATCTCCAAACTCAAAAATCATATTATCAAACCGCTCGTTTCTAACATGAAAACAATTTCGGATTTATAATATAAGGGAATCATTGTAAGGTTTCTGGAACATATCATATGGTTAACAATTAACGATATTACATTTGGTTGCATACAGAATGCCACGTAAGCCCCATATCCATTGCATACATAAACTATCTGTACATACATTAGCAGGAGCACTCCCACGAGGGTCTCCAATTCAAGCACTCATGAGGGTCTGCCCTTTCGAGTGTGAGTGACGTGTAGGGTTTTACAACTCAATTTCCTGTGCACTTATTTGTTCTGTCATATAAATGTCTTCTAAAGCAACTTCCTGAAGGAGCGTTTTCACTTTTTGAGCGAAGCGTATATTTGAGTGGGTACTTCATATTATTTATAAGTAATTAGTTCTTTATTGTAGTGTTGTACGTTTGATTCAGCAAAGCACTTTCTTTCGTACAAAACAAAAGTATGATTTTTGAGGCGTCTGAACTATTTCTGAAATTTTATTTATTCTTCCTGTATATAGGTAGGTTACATGATTAACTTATCCACGGAAAATTTTGACTTGAACAATGATATTGATATTTCGTATTTGGTTCTCTATTAGAAAATTATGTTAAACTATAAAATCGCTCTGTTAATCTTTAATGCTTCTTGTTTATTCTTTATAAATATTTACTTATAGGGCACGGGGTTGTATCATCCATTCAGATCATTAATGGAAAGTAAGTAAAGTTGTGAGTACGCGTGATTTGGTTGCTGTTCGAATGCAACCTGAATTAATAATATTAATGTATATAAAATGACGCGTGTCGGTGTAAAATTTCGTATTTTTCGTATTTCGCCGTACCTACACGATTTAAATAATTTGGTCTTAAATAAGCACACGTAAAATGAAGATAAAATTGTATTTTTCTTTCTTCAGTCTTTGTGTTCACGAGTATAGATTTAATGTAACAAATAATATCTCCCTGTTCTTTTATTCCCTTAAACGTAACAATCGTGGAATCCGTTTACAACAATTAAGAGGTCACGTCAAAACAAAATTTTGTTATGTTTATAATTATTCCATCTTACAAAAATTCATTTATTAAATATTGTAAGTATAGGTACCTAAAATCATGCTATAGGATTTATAGGCGTTTTTTTTTCAATTAATTTGTCTGTCTGTATTTCTGCTTGTCAATAGTAATCTTTTGAAATGATTGGATCCGACTTAACACGGGATATTAGATTTTGGCGAACAACATATAGAAAAAAAATTAACATCAAATCCGAAGCCCTCTACAGTCGCGGGCAAAAAGGTAGTCAATGGATAAATATAAATAAAGCATAAAACATCATAGAAAATACAACAAAAATGTGAGCCTGCAAAAAATGAATTGACAAGTTTCTTTAACTGCCTGTCAATTGCCTTGTGTAGAGAAGGATTGCTAATACTATAACTGAAGAATGAACCCGATGGATGACAATACAACTAAGTTGTTGAAATAGAATAATCCCAAGATCCCCTAGAGCAAGTGGATGTCGTGGGCCAATTATTTGCGGACACGGCCTTTTATATTTTGGAAGTTTGGAAAACTGTGGAGTAGACTTTGTATTCTTATCGTACAGTATTTACTATTTTTCTGAGAAATTTTCTATGTTTTAATTATTATGTCCTTTTGTTATTAGTTATATGATGGTTTAGATAGGATGTAAGGATAGGCTAGTAAATAAAGTGCTCCTTAAAATTCTGAAATTCAGTTTATTTTAACCAATTTTACCAAAATTGGTGGAAGTTCTCAATTTCTAATGTGTTGCGTTATTATTTTTCTTTGAACATGACAGAAGTTATGTTAAAAAACCTTAGCGATGGAAGAAATATACTTAGACTGTTGGCTAATGTCAATTTCAATTTTTTGAGACTTATTGTAAAATGAAACAGTCACTGTCACATGACCTTTACGGGAGACCTTTTAGTGTTGAAAGTGGTTTTCACCTTTTGCTTAATATAGGATATAAAAATGAATACTTCAAGTGTTTATATATAGTGTTCTTTTGCCTGGTTTAAATTATATTTACGATACAGTTTTTGCACATCCAATGAACGACTCTACACATTTGTAACCCTTAACGGCTCTATTCACTAAATTCACAAATTCCTGTTTTGCGCAATTCTAATGTAACAAAACGATTTAAAGCCTTACTATCATTGTTCGCTAACTTTGCAGTCACAAGCTCGCCATAAAAGCATGCGTTGACAAGTTCTAGTGTTACGAACAAATGCCATTGTGTCCATTGCAGATATTCCTAGCACTGCATTTTGCTACACACAATTTCCACCCTTAAGTCGATTGTACAAAGTTTATTTTACTTTCTCTATACGTATATCGGTTTAGATTGCGACCAGAGATTGTATTTTGACATTTTCATCCCATTTTCTATGAATGTCGGGGGCTAATCGTTCGGAAGCTATCCGACAATGATCGGTTCTATTTCATTGTTCGATTGTGTGTGACAAATAAGCGGATGCCGCAAAGTGATACGGTTAATCGATAACGCATTACTACGATGTATCTATATCGTTTGTTATTCATATGTTTATTTATATATGACAAGCTTTCCGCTCGCGGCTTCGCCCGCGTGGAATTCGGTTATATCGCTTTCATCTACCTATTTCAACTCCTTCTACCATTTTTTTCGCGATAAAAATTATCCTATCCTTTCTCAAGTTCAGTTCTACCTTTATACCAAATAACAAAAAATTGGTTCAGTGGTTTAGGTGTGAAAGCGTAACAGACAGACAGTGTTTCTTTCGCATTTATAATATTAGTAGGAATTGACATGAGTAATAACTTTTTCAGAATACTAAGCAATATCAAAACTAGTCGCTAGTCGCTAGTGTAGTTAGTAGAAGAAATTTGATTAGCCTATACATTTGTTGAGAGTAAACCATTTTAAAATATTTTCATCTGAATTTATGTGTGATACCTTAAAAGCACGTATTTTTTTATGAAACTACTTATATGTATCACAAAATCATGTTCACCTTTCGTTTCATTCTATAAATTATACTGAGTATGTACTATAGGCTGAAGATAGTATGTATTATAGTGAGAGACGACTACTAAACGTCATCATCTACTAACTACGTATTCATATTAACGATCTTAGAGTACAATATTTTTTTTAAATAGCTGCATTTCATAGTTTAGCGAAATATATTAGCACAATAAATTAAGTAGTAGATAGGTACTCTAGCTTTTAACCACACCAATATATATTTTTAAATATACTTAAGTGTGCGCCGTTTCCACACTTCTCTCTCTTTCAGTAAATAGAAACATTAAAAAAAGAAACACAAAAATAAACGTCCTTGAATTAAAACACTAAATTTCACCACAAATCTTTGTTCACACACATAGAGTAAGCACATTTTTTTATGAATAAAATCTTAAAACTTAAATTCGTACAATTATATTGGTAGAAACAGGTAAAGCCTGTGTTAGTAAAAACTGTGTTACTGGCTTTAGAATCCCTCACAGATTGAAATTTAGTTCAATTAATATAAAGCTACGATGTATCTACATATATCGTTTGTTATTCATATGTTTATGACTTGGTTTCCGCCCGCGCCTTCGCCCGCGTGGAATTCGGTTATATCGCTTTCATCTCCCTATTTCAACTCCTTCTACCATTTTTTTCGCGATAAAAATTTTCCTATATCCTTTCTCAAGTTCAGTGCTACCTTCATACCAAATTACAAAACTAACTATAATCCTGCAATTACTATAATACTACTACTAACAATAATACTACAATACTTCTCTATCTATATCCCAAATAATTAAAACACGTCAAAACTGGTCCTATAGAGCAAAAAGGCGCTAAAGCACCGTTCGTACAATACACAATACAATTCAAAACATCTTGATCCCGACAAAATGAGATTTAATAACGTTTTGTTGGATGAATAATGCTCTCTTTAACAAACCCGCTGCCAATCTTTTTTGTTGCCATCCATATTAAAGAGAACGAATTTACTTTTCAGTTCCAATACGTTTGGTTAGATATGCTCATAATACGCAGTTCGTTTTACACTGGCGATGCTTTCGACAACTTCCGTTTTATAAGTTAGTTTTTGTTAACAAATTAAGGATAGGGTGTCCTGGAATTGAAGGATTAGGTTTTTTGTTAACAATTTCTTCATTTTAGATATTAGATTAGATATTCGTCAGCGCATCGTTATATTAGCTTTTAACAAAATTGTGGAAATGCATTGAAGGTTATACTTAAACTGAGCATAGAAATATTAATTAAGATGTTTTTTGGTCAATTTATTAATTTAGAAATTAAAAACTTTTTAACGGATTTTAAAAGCGATTTATTCATTATATTATTAACCCGACGTTTCGAACACTTTACAGCGTATTAATTTCTTGTATACAGGCACTTTTTTCTTGTGTAATAACAAAATGTTGTCTACACTTTATTAGTCCATAAAAATTGAAATTGATTCCTAAATGTTTTGAATGAATTTGAAAATTAACTTTTATATCATTCAAAATCTGAACATAGAGTTTAGTGTATTCATACAAAGTCTGGAACAATCGCCTTCAGCTCCAAATCTCTTAATAAAAATATCGGCATTGATTCAACTTATACTTAAGATCTTTATTTTATCTATAAGTTGGTTAGATGGTCAGAAGAATGTTATATAATCATTTAGCGAACAACTACAAACAACGGCGAGCAACAATAGTACATAATTTGTGATGAAAAAAAATACAAACATAATTTAAAAAATATGCGTTTCCATTAGTTACTTAGTCCTATAATTTGTATCATTATGTTCGTTATTTCGAAAAAGTACTCCGCAATGGATACGCAAATTGCTCGCGTAATAGAATAGGATAATACAATCGAGCGCCGTCTATGTATACATAGACGAGATGGGTCTGTTTTAGTAGATGGTCCAAGGGACAATGTCGCCGCCGAGGGCTATTTCGGACCGCAAGCCGGGGTGGTGCGGGCGTGGGGTGGCATCTTTATTAACGAAACTAGACATGCTCCGATATCTTGTTTTTGTTTTAGTTAGATTAGATGTTTTGATGGTGCCTCAACAGCTGTTACGTTGAATAATGGAGCATTTGTAGTGGAAAGTACTAGGGAATTTGGAATCGCTGTGCTTAAATACTATCAGCACAATTATAATGCATATAAAAGCATTGAATTCAATATACTCTGAAGTAACAAATAGTTTTATTTATTACGATTGTAATTCTTGGCATCCTTACTTTTGCGTATCACATACTTATATCACATACCTATAATATCGCATTATTAGTGACCCACGCTATTTATTACGTTTTATTTTCCCGTACTGCTCGCTATTAAATACAACTAATTAGCATTTTAAAGTGAGTCTCCAAAATTGTGTGAAAATCAAAATAAAGAGAGGCATAGCGTACGTCCAAATTAGGCGCGAAATCGCTCACGGTAGCCGCGCGCAAAAACCTCGTTAGCCGCCGCCATGTTTGTTCGGCGACAACGAGGGGCGCGCCCTCTATGTACACAATGACCACATTAAACCATAGACAAGAAACAAGTTTTATTTTCGTGTAGGCCCTAAGGCCGGTACATACGACATATATTTGGGTAACAGACATGAGCGAGCCGCAAACGTATTTCGGTAAGGGTGTAGCTAACATGGGGTGTGAGTGCGGGGTGTCGGTGTCACGAACGTACGACGCAATAGTGTATATCGAATGGATATGCAACACGACACTGAAAGTGATATGCACGAAGCTATATATTGGGCCTGAACGAAATAAGCATGTTATACTTTATTTACGGATTGTAATTCGTTCTAAGGTTTACAAATAGAAACTCTGAGAAATGCATGTGTGACATGTTTATTTATATGAAGAATTTAGTATATATATAATTTACCCAGTTCACCTGCTAAGAACCGAAAACAATTGAATTGCAAAGTAATTAATATTGAATGGCTGCTTTTTTAGAGTAAAGTTCAGAAATATCTTATCATATTAATTAATCAATGGATTATGAAGACGTATAACTTGAAATTGAATCGAAGTTTTCAATTAAAATTAACTCCATAGTTATGCAAGTTGTAAATTATTCTTAACTTAATTGTCTCTGGACGTAACAGATATTCAATAATAGTAGAATGGTTTTCCCTTTTCCAATATCTTGAATATGCAATTCATCATTATCATAGTAATCAAACATTTATCTACGTTATTTTATAACAGAAAGTAGGAGAAGAAATTGGTAGGACTTTCTTGCCATTTACTATTTTGTAATGCATTGAATACTTGTAAGTCTTGATCAAATCTGAAATATAACTAACCGGAGGCTCGTTTTTTTTTCTCAGTCCCAATTCTTTTGTTTCCGTCATCAATCCTTTCCCTCTCCCCTATCTACTAAAAACGGGCAACGCCTTTGTATATGCTATATGTTTGTGAATGGGAATAGGCAATGGCAATGGCAATGGGGATTCATCAGCTTGGTTACCCGCTATGATATAAAAAAGAACTCACTAAACTTACATTTCGTCTTCAATTTCTTAGTAAAACCAAACAAACATGCTTTGTCAAATCACAAAATATAATATTTGTATCAAACATTATGAAATAAGAATATGTTGCGTTATCTTAATGAAAAATTAAATACAAGGAATAGATCCTTAATATATAATGGATAAAAATAATGGTAACGTAAGTGCGAAGCGTCGAGTATTGAGTCAGCATCATCAGGGACCTCGTATCGATTGCGATTAGACCCCCCAACACCCCCTAAGGGTTGATAAGGATTGTCGCTTATTGGATGATTCAAGACACGTCGTTTTTGGTGTTAGTATATTCAATATTTTATAAGATAATTGAAATAATTTGTTAAATACAAGGAAAACGAAACAAAGCCATTCATTTATATAAATAATTGTAATTAGTAACGAAGTTGTAGAAGTAGTGCGTGTACCTTACACGCCCATCTCACTGATTAACTAATTATAAGCTTATTACTATCCTTAAACTAAGTTAACAAATCTAAATTTAAACCTGATAATATAAAAATACTCCACAAATAAAACATAATTACAGTAGCTAGGCTAAAAAAATTAGCCAGTTTGTGTGGGAATACTCATCTATGTACGCCGAACTTAATGTTTTGTAGGGGACGAATTAATTCTGGCAATTAATAGAGGGCTTAGGATGGAATTTACGAACTGATCCCCAGCACATGAAATTCAATTATTGTTACCGATGATTAGAAGTGGTATAAAAATTCTCTTTCAATCGCTGTATGCAAAGTCAGCACATGTTTAGAATACTTTGAATTTAAGCAATATTTCATACGTTGATTCAATTTGTAAAATATACAACTAGATAAACTAAAACGTTCTACGAACCTTCTTTAGTCACAATCATTGTAAATGTATATAATGGTTACTGCTATAAACTTTACAACCATAGTTGACTTTCGATATAAAATGAATGTAACAATCGTGATGAAAAATAACTCTAAAAGTGATGACCTAAAATACTTTTTCTTAAAATAGAGGAAGAATCAGAGAAGTCACCCAAAGTAATGGTCCATTATAAATCGTTGAATTCTTTAAAATACCAATACCGCGAGCGAGAAGAAAATCTTGAAATTGAATACTAAATTAAGAATGCTCTGCAGCGCAAACTTCTTTAACGAGTAAATAGTTAAAAATAGTAGGTAGGAATAACAAGGTAGCAGTAGAATAAGAGACGTCGAGCGGTGACAGAGGCAAGTGGCCGCTAATTGCCACTCGAGCTCCAATTACGGAGACGATACCGCGACGCGATGAGGATATAGGAGCGAGCCAGAGGAGGCGGCGGGAGCGGGATACTAGCACTTCCTTTCTAGTTAAATACGAGTAATAGTTCAATTTGTAATAATTCTCTTTTGTGTACGTACCTACATGGTCGTTATTGTCAGTAAGTTGGACGCTACGTTGGATTGTTTTGAGGGAAGAATATTACGATATAGTGCTTTCATTGGCCTGCGTGTTAATTAATAGAATTACATTTTTATGAAGTTATTTAAAATACTCTCACTATGCGATTTTGTTAGGCCAGTGTCTATAATTACGGATTATTATACCCAATTCCATTTTAAAAGACTTGTTTTAGGCTCATTCATGGGCGGTGGTGATCGCTCGCGACTCGGCGACCCACTAACTCTCATGCCTTTCTCTTCTCACTTTCTTTCTCTCACTTTTTTCGAAAAAAAAAAATCATGTAGCTTATGTGGACTGTGGACTGTAACATATGATCTACACACTTTGAAGATATACATTTTTAAATTTTTCCCGAGTATTGACAGTGGAACATTAATATTATCAAACTTATTCTGAGAGGGCTTGTTGATAATGATCTGATAAAGCTAAGGACACATGGCGGAACCCGCTTCAGTTCCCAACTCGTAGCCGAGCAAGAGTCAAGTGTGACGCCGTTCCCTCGCGACGAATGGAGAGCGGGCGAATGTGAAACACTCGAAATACTCGAGCGGAGCGCGGATTACGAGCGTATACCCGCGTATACCGGAGTAGAAACGTAACAAAAGATGTCGTTACCCGCATCAGAATATGCCCGGGCTTCAAACGCGCCACTTGAAGAATTTCTCTGTAAATAGGGGACGTAGCCGCGTATATGTATTGTGGCATGTACACTGGTGTGTACTCCATGTGTGAATATAGAAATCCACTGCTACGAACGACTGATATATTTTATTTGAAGTCTGAATGCTTAAAAGAACAACATTACGATAAACGTTTGTATTAACAGCAAAGTTTATTGGCGTTATAACATTGATAGTAACTACATTTATGTAGAATATAACGTCTCAAGTATTCGAGATATCTCGATTATTATATCTCACAATAAGTTTTATAACGAACAATTCATGTAAAAGAAAACGAGATAATTATAAAGGATTAAATGGAATGGAAATAAAACTTCATGTTTTTACTTTTTTATTGTTTCTACATATATTTTTCGTGATATTTCTAAGACAAATTACCTCCGTTTTTTGTAATTACTCCCATAAACCAACGGTATTTTGCCACAAAGAAAATAGCTGAAGCCATCCTTTTTGTGCAGAAATTTTCCATTAAAATGATCTGTTATATAAGACACATGAACCGGCAACTCATTAGTAAATGGTTGATGTTGCCTACGACGCAACAAAAGGAAAATCTAAGGTGAAATTATATAAATGTGACTGTAGAGGCTCCCCGGTGGAATAATGCGTGGAGGGTACGAGGCACTCCGTGCTGTGTGGGTTTAGTTTAGATAAGTGCGTCTCGAGTGTTTTAATAAGACCTTTTATGACGTAAGTTTTTCACATACGGAGCATTCGAGCTGGTGGTTTAATTTTTACTTTTACGAAAAGAGGGAGAGTGGAGTACGTTGTGGGGATACTATGATATATATTTATATGTTCTGATCTTGGGAAATAGTGGGAAATATTTAAAAATATTCTCGGTCCTTAACTGCAAAGATAGTCAATTTACTCGTCTTTGCCTTGATTATAGTAGCTAGTATATACTGGCTGAGGGTCGCCCGAATGGTCAAAATAAATTTTAATGGCAAAACTTCTTTATCGTTTATTTCATTCCCTTGATAAAATTTAACAAAATCCTTTTTAGTGGATGCCTACATCTACCGGTTATTTAGTCACTAAATCGATGATTATTCATTGACTGTTGGGCCTCATTTATTAAGATTATTGATAAATTGATACATTTATGGACACTCATGTCTTTAGAATATTGGATTTAAGTAACTCACTATAATTATCCCTTAGATCCACCCACTTTTCTAAGCATAAAAATCACTGATCAGATAAATGCCTTCAGATTGAATAGATATATATCATGGAGACACACTACGACAATCAAATCATTTCTACCGTCTCAGAGAGAATATACATTTCTAGATTTTCCTCGTACAAATGACGTCACTCAAAAACTCCAATAAACATCGCCGTACGCGCTGTGATAAACAATACGTGCATCAATATGAACAGTCGCCACTTCACCGCACACATCCAGATGAAACTAGGCGTAAACGAATTAATTTCGCCCATCAAATATTAACATCAACATATAATCCAAAGTAAACGCTGTACAGATTCAGCGATGAATTATAGATGAGCGACAAAACTACCCCCGGTGTTTATGGAGCGGGTAGGTATCATTACTAGCCTCTTGTGCGTAATTAATCGCGAGGGCTGTCCGACGAGCTCGGCTTTATTAAATTTTAGCGCTTTCCAACCCCCTCCCCAACCCCCAGTCTCCCCTCCCTGATGAATAGAGCTGATGAATAGAATCACTTTTACTATTCACAGGCTTTGGATTAGCGAGATGAATTTCCTGATCCTCGCGGGGTTCAAATTGTGCGTGGATTTATCGAGATCTTGCCGACTTATTGTCTGATACTACTCGCTATTTAATTAATTTTTTAAGCTCCGTAAATGCATGCGATATTATGGGTTTTTGGAATTGTATTTTTGTAATGGCGCAGAATATTTTGTAAAATTATCCTTGATTTATAGAAAAATACATACGTGTTTGTGTAATATTGGGACAAAAAAAATTGCTTATAGTATGTTATTTCAGACGTTAATTTATTAATTATTTGCTTAAGGTGATTGTTTAAATTTCAGTCATATCTGCTTTTGCAATATAACAACGCCCAAAACTTTTATTTTTTAGGCTATTGATAATTAACAGGCCATCAAAGATTTTATCCTAGTTAAATTCTTTTGTGACAACGATCTTATATGTAATATATAGCTTGACTCATAATACAAAACATTTGAGGAGAGGAGCAGTGACTTTAGTATGTACTCCGCTAACTACACTTGACTTGTGAAGATCAAGCAATTTCCTGAGCATCAAACCTCTGTATTATATTCAGATTGCACTCAGAGATAACTAGGAAGATATGTATCCGATTTATATCCTATGTATATATTGCTTGTACGAAAATTGTTTAAAAATTAATACAATGAGTAATTTTTCTAAAATTTAAATCTAATGAAGATTTGCTTTTATTTGTCTGTATTTTAAGTACATAAATTAATAAAATAAGCACCTAAAATATTTAAGTTTTTCTTTTTTGATATCAATACATACATAAAATATACATAGTGTGTACGGCGGGTGTGTGTAATATGCGTCGATTGCCATTTTCCGTGAACTAATATGAAAATTATAAAAGATTACTTTATACAACACTTTGTAACAATTAAGTATTATCGTAATTTATGGCCTTTGTGCCTTGCGTTCTTAGAAGTATAAAAGTTAGATAAGAAAATAGTTTTTCCGTAACCGTGATTTATACTTGATCCATTTATTTTAATACGCCTGATAATATAGTATATACATTGTACTTATCGCCACGTAACATTGTACATATATATTTAAACGCCGTGAGCTAAACAAATAAGCAATTCAAAACACAATAGGCTTAACGATATCGTGTGCGAGCATATGCGATTTAGCCGAACATTCTCACATATTCGCCCGGGGGTGTAATATTTTTCACCCCAGCCTCGCGCTATGAAAACATGACAAGCAAAGCTCTCCCTCGTCCAAATATACAATGCGTACGTTATTTTTTTCGAAACCGGCCCCGCAATCGATGGCCGCCGGCGTCGGCTGCTGAATCACACGGTTAATTATTGACACATCCGTTTTTTATTCGCTGCAAGCTCCGCCATTGTGGTCGTCTAATATTATTCTCTTTGTAAACCCTGAAACTGCCTGTTTCCTTACTTTTGTGAGGGATCGTTTTGTTGGAGTTGCGTTGCGCGCCCTGCGGATTGTTTCAAAATTATTGGTTATCAATTTCCTTTACAAATTGCCTGCTATTGAATGAGGTTTATAATGCCGTTGCTCTAGTGACTAGCCTATTGAATCCTAGTTTATCCCTCTTCCTATTGATCGTATAAACGCGAAACTTTGTAAGAATATATGAATTGTTGTTTTTTACTCTTTCAATCTGAATCTGTTGATCGGGTCTGAGAATTAAGAATGTTTTATACAGATAGATTTCGATTTTGGTCTGGCGCAGGTACCTATTACGTAGATCTCATGCATCCGTGGGTTCCAGTTTTATATTAGTATAATGTAAACCTATGCATAAAAAGATATGTAAGGATAGCTATGTTGCTATTACGACTTTCACGTCGTGATCTTGTCTTATTATTACATCTACTTTTAGAATCCTGAATTAAAATAATGATAAGGAAAATACCTTCGTCTTAACGATATTAACATAACGACTAAATATTATTTATAGCGACCCAATTTTCAATTGATGTTCTTAATTAAAAACGGAAGCGTTATAATTTTTTTTTTTCGGCATAAATTTCTATGTATCAGTTATTCTTATATAATTATATTTGTGTCATTTCATATCAGTTTTTTATATCATTACCTTTCAGAAATTGTTTTAAAAGTAACTTTTATTATGGCTATTTTAAAACTGTATTTCATTTCGGATACGTCCATTATATATTGGGCCTATGCCTTTTTTTTAGTTTTTATTTTTAAATGGAAACCGGAAGCAGGGAATTATAGCAACATAACAATGAATATAAATAAATATGAACTGTATCCCGTTTAATACAGCTGGATATAACGCGGTTCGATGTCGTCAATTACAATCGCAAATCAAACGAGTAGCAAGGAGATACGATTGTAACGCATAGATACACAATCACTCAGCTTTTCCTATATATTTCCGTAACATAACGTAACCTATGAAATATTTATAGGGAAGATAAAATTGTTTGCACAATCGTGCCGACGTGAGTTTTATGCGACTGAATATCGTGTTGAAGTGGCTCTTTACGTAGAATAATATTTTATTGAAGTCTTTTACAGATTTCATAATGTGAACCTTTTATGTACGGCAAAGTGACGTTGTGTTTGAACTAAAGTGTGTCTATATGTAGAATTTTAATCCTTTCAGTTTGATCTAAGAAAAAGATTGAGGTTCTGTAAGATATTTTGTTGCACACTGTGTATTTGATAAAATTTTTGTCGTGAAAGCAATTCAATATCATTCATCTTACTTATAAAATGGTTCTCTACAGTTATAAATCGTTTGTTTTGTCTTGGGTTGTTTTAATGAATCCTAAACGACGAGAATCACAGACTGCAGCCGGTTGCATGTCCACAACGCTTTACAGCCGCGTGACAGGGCTTTTAAGTCACCATAATATTTGTAAATCTTATTGAAACATCGTCACGTGCAGCGTGCACTTTGATAATTTGGTATCGTAATGAAATGCGACGATACGCCCGCGATGTCACCCGCTACCCCCATCAGATAAAGGGTTGCTGTCGCCCGACAAAACGGCGAACTGATCGCATCGCTTTCTGATAACGTGCATAGAGCACGGAAATTAGGAATTATGTTTAAAAAACGGATCGCGTGTTGGTGATAAGGTCGCGGTGCGGAGGTTTAATGCGCTCGTAAATCGTTTTTTGTGTCCTGCCATCAACTAGATATGGAAATGCGTAATTGTCAAATTTTGGTGGCTGGTGAAAGAAAAATCTGCATCTTATTTTAAACATGTGTATACCAAATAATAATCAAACACGGACACCTATAAATCTCAGCCATCCACCTAAATTCCTTTCATTACATTAGTAATAAGTAACGTAACCTAAGACCCGGCGTAATGATCATTCAATGCATAATGATAAAAGGAAACTATTAACAATTTATGTAACACGCAAACGTAAAATAAGAAATATCTGTGTACAATTTAATCTATATATTAAATTCTGTATTTGTATACGCCTATACGATAAAAACTAAAGAATGATGATTACAAGAAATAAAAATCTCTATCACAGAAGGCTTTAGGTATTTGTTTGGTATAAGTGTAGTATATTCTGTGTTAAAACCAACCAAAAATCTTGCAGTTTTAAATATCTATTCTATACTTCTGATATATCTAATACTTGGAGAGTTTGTTTGAACACCCTAATCCCAGAAATATCTGATCCGATTTGATAAATTCTTTAAGTGATATATATTCTATTTATGCTAGTTAAAATTATGTAGAACTCAACTAGGTAGTGTTATTTGAGAAATTAGTTCAACTGTTGAACATACATATTGCATCACTTGTTTGATTTTTTTTTTTTTGTAATCAATAGACAATAATCTAAACCACTCGTAACTCGCAAACAAACGTCGTCCATCAATGAATTGAAATAAGAAACCTGCAGGAGAATCCCGTTCAAATCACGGAGCGCTCTGCCTCATGAAAACCTGATCGAGCTGTACAACAACAACCTTTCTACCTTTTATGACACCTACAGCTTTGTCCTGTCAGATCTGATATGATTGGTAGCGAAGCGCGGTTCGGCAAAGCTTTGTGCCTCCGCCGATTTGTAAGAGCATCGCGTTACATCGCCCGACCTGAATGATCGTCTGAACTAGCCTTTGAGGTTAACCGCTCGTATTCGTCCTTAATCAATTTCTTTGGCTTCCAATACTGAGGGCTTTGAATCGTTTGGGAAATTGAAGTTTTGAGTTAATCATCATAATATAATGCGATCGGTCATTGTTTAATACGAGTAGCGCTCTACATGGTTTCCATGTGATATGCATTAAAGCAGGATTTAACAAATTATTAAAAACAACACACAATACAGACAAAACAGCTGACCATAACCTAATTTTATAAATCTATTTATATTCCTTTATGTATATGTGAAAAAAAATGTAATTCGTTTAAATATTAGTACAGTAAAACGATTATAAATGAAATAAAGATGTTAAGTATTTTAATAAAAAGCTAGCTTGTTTATTAGCAAGGCACTTTCCCTAATTGAAACGTAAATAAAGCTGTAGGCTCATTCGGTAACTTGTTATGCCCGGGCCGGCCTCTAATGGAAATGACAAGTCTAATGTAACAACTGAAAAACATCCCGTTGGATTTAACAAAGCATTCATTTTCTGATGGCGGTAATCTCGCCCAAGGGCGGCATTGTTCCTGATTTTCTACGCTTTTTTTTCACATTTTCTTCTCCAAAAGAATAAAAATACTGAACAGTATTGTGACGCCGACGCTCGCGCCGTGATCGCGCAAAAAGGAGGACCTGGATGACAACGAAATGACGAGAGCGTCCGCGGGTGGCCTCCCTCCTCCCCCTTGTAAAAATGTCGCCTGGGGAGGGGCGGTGTGCCTACAAGACGGCATTTTTACACACAGCCACCGATCCGAAAAATCTTATAGAGTGATTTCCTTTTATCGCATTTTGAACCCTGACGCACAGGATTGAAGACCCACATCGCCGTACACCCTGTCTACTTGACTTTTTAAAACACGAACTCGTGTTTGCAATAAATCGATAAATATATACGTACAAGCCGAGAGCGGAAAGTAAAAATTGCTCGGATTTTACAGTTCTTTGTGTTGGAGAGGTGGGGTTAGCGGTGATCGTCGGCTGTTTTAGAGTATTAAATTTTTGGTTTCAATACATTTTGAACTGAAAACGACTTCCAACCTGCAAACCAATAATTGAAATAAACAAATGCTAGAATTGTTCATTAAACCTCATGCAAGTTTAATTGTTTTTTTCGTGATAATTTTAATTATTTATTATTTATTCAGATACTTCAAATATCTACTACCTATTAAATAGCGTTCACGTTCAATTTCACATTTATATGTTTAATTGTCTTTCCAGGCATAGTAGGATAAGGTTGTATTGCTTTGATAGCTTAACTTACAGATAATGCATGTACTATTTAAGTATAAAATACTTCAGCTCAAAACTTATGCAATAGTTATAAGGTATACATTCCTACTTCACTTGAAAACAGCCGCGTACTTTGATTTTGCAATGTATTTTATAAATATATGTATATTGTATAATTAATGCCGATTAATACTTATTAATAATTAATTGTTAGAGATAAGAACCAGTTTGAATTAATATGATTTTTCAATTTATGTTTTAAATATGTTCAAGGGTATCAGAAATTGATGACAATATTTTGGTAAACAAATCTGTGTAAAAGCTACATTTTAGAAAAATTTTAAAAAGTAGGAAAAACATCACGATGGTCTACATTTTATCTAAATTCGCGGCAAGACAAATAACTTATAATGTTAATTTCAAGAAGGTTTATTGTTATAGGCAATACCTACTTTCCCAGCGTTGCCATAATGTTTGTAATTTTTATAATTATAATCATATATAGTTTCTTATCAAATCGCGGCTGTTTTAACTTATATAATTAATCGAAATTACAAATTCTATGGTCGTTTCCTTCTTGTATTTTTAAAACTAAGAAATCCATGTCTCTTTAGTATAATACATAACAGTCTACATAACACAATACAGTGGGCGGTCTATAAAATTTCATTAACTTATTATTTACTATCGCTTCTGATTTCTTTATTCTTATTACTGTTTTTATGTCTATTTTCTTTTCAAAGCCTACATAGCAAATACCTAACCTAATTTCATTGATTTAGTCTTCATTGACGTATAATTCACAAATGTACAGTAAATTCAAATAAAGTTTTTCTTTGCAGACCAGGTACAGGCGAAACTCGCACAAGATTACTTTGCAGATCACCCTGAGTTGAGCTTGTTACAAGGCAATTCAGATCTCTCAAAATGCAACATTCCTGGCGAGGACTTCTTTATCAAGGCTAACAGTAAGTTTTTATCTTTTACTTATCTTTATTATTGTTATTTATTATAATTGGTGAACATAAGAGGTCGAATAATAAAATAATTCTTATTTTAACGCCTATGTTCTAATACGTTGATACCTTGATAATGTTTCACTTGTCAGTTGTAAAAATCATTGCTCAGTACAAAATTATTAAATATTCTAATAATTTGAGGCGATACGGTTTTTATTTATAATATAACGAATATTGTGTGAGAAAATTGCATTAACGCATACAAAAGCAACGTGAACAAGCACAATAATAAATATAATATTAAAAATTCCAAATTCGATACCGTCAGCAAAAAAAAGCAAACAAAACCGAAATCCTTCCAAAAAATTGAACACCGTACGTAACATAAGTACCCGAATCCAGTTTAACGTTTGCGGCACGGATCTGTGCCGGCGCAGACGCATCACGCATCGATGCCTCTCCATATTCAAATTATCAGATCTGTCGATCAGGGCGCGAACAAACGAGCATCGGCCATTATGCAACGGCTCTCGCCGCGTCAAATTAGATGTATTACGAATGCTCGGTACAAATGCTGCCCTTTGTTGCTTGCGTACGCGCATCTGCTCGCGCGATTGTATGAAATCGGAATTAGATTTCAAGTGTAGATATTCTTTTGGTAGCGTTCGCGCTCCGTGGTTGGGTTCATGTCGATTCATGTGCGTTATCTTTGATATTTTATTATTTATACGCATTCTATTTAAGATGTTAGCGTTTCGTTGTATTTGTTTTTGTAAATTATATTTACTGTCTAATGAAACTGTGGAGGTATTTAATAATAATAGGTAGAAAAGAAAAGGAAAATCTTTATGAAATAGCTTTTCTTAAACCGTACATGTGTATTTTTTTTTACTTATGCTTTAACGTTATTTAGAATAAAACCATAAACTTACCTAAATTTTTTGTGATTATATTTAGAAAGGTGAATAAATATATGTATATTCATTCATTCACGGCCTTGGTGGAATGAATATTATTTGCAAATAATCGAGAATGATGAATGATGATAATCAGTAACTCAAAATTGTTTTAATTTATTTTTCATATACAAGTATGTCTATAATATGTTCTATATAAGAAAAACCAATTTAAACCGAGACAGACTCGTGATTGGGTTGATTTAAAGGTTTTTACTAATACCGTGAATGAAATAGCGGCAAATTTTTATCGGATAACGTTTTTTTTTTTTAATTATGCGTCCAAAAAACATCATACCATCCTTTATTTATACAACTTCATTGTATGTACTTTTTAGCTATTGAACATTTTTATTATTTATTGCGTACTAATGTTTTAGGGCATTTAAACTAAATACAAGCATACAAGCAAGATGAGAGGGAGGCATTTGCTTTACAGTATAATTATAGTGGCAGTTCAGATTATACATACACATTAATCTTTATCAGTGTATATAATAAAAACTTACAGGTAGCGAGGGTTACAGCTAATAGCTCACCACGTGGTGACGTCACCTAAAACAAACCAATGAAACAATAATCATCTACATAACATGTACTAGCCGAGGACAGTCATCTGAAAAGATGTGCACTCATCAAATCGTAGCCTTGCTCCAGTTTCGCTGTGTGCGTATCATCGGCGGACCAATCAACACCTCTCGCGTGAAATGTAGGCGGGATCTCGCACCCGTGCGACAAACGATCGATGCATGGAGACGACGGGAAAAAAGTTTCCCACCTTTTGTATCGTATTGACGTTACAATATAGATGGATATAGGATGCCGTTGTGCTGTGTGGCGTTTGCGAAATGTTTTCAGGGGAATATTCGTGGTGTCTAATGCCGTATTGATTCTATCGTGTCATTTAAGGTCATGGTAATAGAATAAACAAGTGTCTGTATCTATCTTCTGATTGTCCTCCACTTTAATGACTCCGTAATTTTTATAGAGCACACAAATGATTAATTATCTACGCTTGTATTCAAAGTAATCCTTGCTATACATCACGAAAGTCTTCTTGTCCAATTGTTTTGCCAACACTTAAATCTTCACGAATTAAATGTTACGATTGATATAAAGGAATAATATTGCAAAACTCTCAGGGAAGTATTGCATCATAATTGCCTCAAACATTTTGAAAGCGGGTACAAAGCTTCCACTTTCAGACCTTGTCTTTGTACAACTTCTCGACATCTGGTGTAACACGAAAAAATTTATCGAATAAGAATTGGATGACGTTTGTCTAATTATAGTGATGGATGTTTTTTTCTTGTTATTCTTTCATTATATACAAATGTAACCCTTTTTATACTGCTATATGTATTGTGATTATGACTTGGATGGCGTCCAATGCACACTTATATTAAACAACGTGAAAGTTTCTGAGGGTATATTACTCTTTCGCGCGAAAACCACGGACGGATTGAGATAATATTTGGCGGTGATTTAGCTTATGTACCTGAATAACACATGAACTATAGAAATACTAGTTTTTGCCCGTGGGCGTTTTAAGAAGGTTGTCTAGACTTGTACCTAATACATCCCAGACACAATAGCATACATTGATGTAAACTTTTTTTTATTATAGATAATAAATAGGGGGCTCTATCCATACATTATTACATACATAAAGATTATCATGACACCAATAAAAAGTGAAAATGAATTATAGCTACAAAAATGCCTCTATATAGGATATATAGGATCTGCCTCTCAATTTTGTACTATCGTTTATATATCTTACTTATACAATAGCATCAGACTACGAGGCCGATTCTCGTTAAAACCCAATTTTTTAAATAGTTTATTTGTTCCTAAAAGCAAAGTGCTGCAGAGATTTGGTTGGAAACGGGCATAAAGTATGGGCATTTAAAAATACGGATGACAGTAGGATATAATTGATAACATTTTGAAGCATTTATTATTATGATATTGCTTTTTTGTCCAAACCGGTCGTTAATATTAAATTTTTTATTTTGAAGATTCAAATACGCTTCATAAAAAGACTAGTTATAATTTCTACTTATAGAAATAAACAAATGTTTGATTTCATGTTTGAAACCATTCATATATATATATATATATATATATATATATATATATATATATATATATATATTTTTTTTTTTTAATTTATTTAAAAAGAAAATACAATTTATACATTAAATAACGCATACCAAAAACCACAAAGATTTGTCCGGTATGCAATCAAGTTTACCACGACACATCAAAATATATATATATATATAAATATATATATATATATATATATATATATATTAAAGAAAATTGTGTTATTGCACCACTCATAACATAAGCTCAGCTGAACTGATTTGAGTTATTTTTGCTTTCTTAAATTTGTTACCACTTGGATGAAGATAATAACTGTTAATAATAGAAGTAGTAATAACAGCTAACGATGTCTTCTAATATTATAAATGCGAAACTAACTCTGTCTGTCTGTCTGTTTGATACGTTTTCACACCTAAACATTACGCCTAAACTTACTTCTTAATACACTGAACCGATTTTGATGAAATTTGGTATCAAGATGGAGTTGAATTTGGGAAAGGACTTACCATACTTTTTAGAAGGTACGGTTTTAGATTGGGAAAGACCTTGGGAAAGACTACTTCATACCACGTCGCGCGATATAAACGAATTCCGGCGGAAAGCTAGTAATTACAATAATTATTTGAACAATAGTGAAATTCTGAAACAGTTTTTAATAAAAGTAAATAAAACGACTTACTTGCTCGGCTTAAAGAAAATTCTAGAACGACATTCAAAGGAACTGTTACTTTCAGCACAAAGTATTGAACTCAACAAACGAAAATAGTGGAAATAAGTTTCGTCGGCGGCACACAAACTCCACAGAAGCCGGCTTTAATAACGTAAATAAATGTTTATTTATTACTTGGTCTAGTTTAACGTACGTACTTACATGATAGCTTATAGATTTATGTGCTTTAAGAAACATTGCATTTAGTAGGAATCTTTTCGGAGATAAATGTACGCAAGATTGGTTTGATTGAATATTTTAAATGAAGATAAGTGTTATTGGAAATTGATTGATAAAAAATCGATTTCAATGAATCAATTTAATAAGTAATTTATTCATAAAATACTAATGTAAACATGTAACAAACGTGACAAAGTTGTTAAAAATGTACATACTTATATACTATACGTATCAGTTATATTCTCAACGATGGGGAAATACTTGCAATAAATAACTAGACTCGCAACTCAAAAATTTTCCGAGGCACATGCATATATTAGGCAGATTTTTCTTATGATCGTATTCAATAGACTTCGAGCATTACTGCCACGAAAGGATGTATTAATTTGAATGAAAATTATACACAACACCGTTCGGACGTGTTTAGACGACCTATTAGAAGGTAATTGTGAGTATAGATGCTTATAGTAGGTACGTCCATGATAGACATCGATCAATCTCTCACTATACATGCAATTACATAAACAAAACAATGAAAAATGCATGTTTATTTTATTAAAAAGCCATTCAAACATAGTGTAATATTTATTATTACGAATTGTGAAGTCTTATATAGATAAAACATTAACTCATTAAATAAAAAGAGCTCAAGCTTCAACCAATTATTAACCAACCTAAAAGAAAAGTTTTGCCATTTCAAGTTATTGTACACGATACCAGTATAGTATACGTACACAAGTATTTAACAACATTGACTAAAAATACATTCGGAAAAGCAGTATTGGAACAATAGCTCCTATAATCCATCGTTATTGCATGCCGATTGTATGAGAAATATCTCTTCCATACATAAGACGGGTGTATTTGCAAATATTTTTCAACAAAGGGCGCTTAAAAAGTGAAAACGTGACATTTCCCTTCACATTTAGGCACCTAAACCTTTTGCAAACAACATTGAGAGCTCTGCGAGTAAATGAAGGGAGGGGTCCTAAACAAAAGGTGCTAGCCCACCCTCCAGCCTTGTCGACCTGACTTAGAGTGGGTGGTTGCTGTGACCATGCTCGCGGTGGAAGTTGTACATTTTTTTGTTACAAATTGAATTATTTCAGTATTATATTGTTTTTTGGTCCTTTCAGTGGATCATATCGACACATCCATTAAACATATACGAGTGCAATAGCTAACCCAATATATTGTTCTAACTTTGAAGTTAGTAGGTATTAGTATGATCGTATCGAGGAATTAACTATGGAATATATATAGTCATAATGTAGTATTATATCATATGAAGTATATCCAAAAAAAATCATAATATTAATTTATATTGCTTACAGTTAGTGTTAGGCATACTGTTTCTTCTCTCTACTTTTCTATACTGTTTCGTGTTTACTACTTTATTGTTAAATAAATGCACAATCAATAAACGAATTACATATGGTCATTAATTGAATTTATTATGAATTATTTCACACTTTAATAAATATACTTATTGTCTTCACTTTGCTGGACGTATGTAACGTTTTTAACACGCTCTTATTAGCTTCACCTGTATGTTTGTTTGTCATATATTTGTATGTAACTAGGCAGTTACATATAAATACATATAAATTACATATAAATATAAAGGAGGCCCTTTAGACTCGATTTCGACGTACTTTAAATAGAACCTTTGTACACTTATCAAGGATCGGTGACCATACAATAATTTAATGGGTTAATCCTATTACCTATCCTAATTAGAATCGATTAGGATAATTTCGTTACATATAATCTGCATACAAAAAAGTGAGACAATTTTGTTGATAGTATCATTAAAATATGTGTTTTAGTTTTGTTAAGCTATATTTTTTACGGTTATTTACCGAAAGTTTTATTTAAAACGTTCCAATTATTGAAAGAATAATCTGGCACTGAATACGCATCATAACGATCATGAACATACAGAAAGACAGCTTTACAATTTGAAAAATTGTCCGCAAACATCAGAAAACGATAGAGCACGTATAGGTAGGGCGGTTGTGCTTTTTCGCAGCGCGTGTCACTTGACGGCGGGGCGCGGGCGCGGCGGCCGACACTGCGGGCGTCGCGATCCGGCGTCCGGGCGCCGTTGCCGTGGCAACGACACCGCGACACCACCCCGCCCTCGGTGGGGGCCGCACGACAAAACCACCCTTATAAACAACGACACACGGCCCACGGTTGCTCACTTATGTACAAACCGCCACCCCACACATAAGGGTCCGCACCCTACTACATAAGACGGTACGGTCAGGCGATGTAAATAACGCGAGATAACTTCGAGAGGGTCTAATGGAATAGGGAATCGTGTTTTGGAAAGTGGCCCGGAGAGAATGTTCTGGGTTGTTAGCTATTTTGAGTGAAAGTCGATATGGGGATTACGCTGGGAATTTGATTATTCCAACGTTCACTTGATAGCGGTTAATAGCCTTCTATATTTGACTCGTAATTAAATTTGAACACGGCTTTGATGTCATCTGGCGCTGAATATTAATAGATTTGCTAAATCTTTATGTGCTCGTAGCTTAAACAAAGGTTAAATCTTTCATTATTTTGTTGTATAACGCTTAGGAGGAAATTTGCTTCAAGCAGTCGTTGAAATTATTGGAATCTAAAAAGCATTGAAAAACGTCAGACATAAATTATTTTACAATGTATATAATAAATCTACTATTTAAGCTAACTTATAAATAAATATATATCTATGTAATAAATACTTAATTAGTTTTACTTAGTCTTTGTATAAAAAATCTAATAAATGTAGAAGTTTGAATTCGTAATGTGATCAATGGTGTTATATGGAAACAACATTACAATTAATCTACACTTGTGGCTACGATTTAGTTTTTACATAATAACATAATACGAATTTGTTACAATGATAGTTGTCTTGTAATGAACTATTAATCAAATAGTGTTATTATTTTGAAAGCTGACCTGGCTCCCTGTTCTGATGACTGTTATAGCTTATAAAACAATGTTCGTTGCTGATTCTTTACAAAAAAAATACCGAACAATTACTCCATAACACATTCTTCTTAATTGTATGTGATTTTTAATTTTAATCAGATCTTACTAATTCAAAATACCGAACCGTCGTTTTTTCAAAGCCTTCGGCTGTTGTTGTCTGTAAAAAAATACGATGACAGATAAATTTAACAAACACAAACACAACAAGTTAGTTATACGCAGTATTGTTATAATTTTTTAATGTTTTTCTGTGGACATTAATATTAGTGCCCACTCTATACAATAAGAATAAGTGACTCACTATGAGATTTTTTACTCTGCGTTATTATTCATAAATTTTTTACTCTACTCTGTATTGTGATTATATTGTATGAATACAATTATTCTGAAAAACCTGTATTTACATGTCATTAATTGAAATATAATGGGATTAATAAAATACAAGAATTTTCGTATAAATAATAATGAAAAAATTAAGCTATTAACATGACAATTAGCCATTTACCATTATCATTTTATGCGGGTAGTATTCCCGGATATGTTTAGAAGTTCGACCATTCGCTTCCCTTTGTATGTGTATGAGTTTGTTCCCCTCGAACGTTATTACGGCACGCACCTGAAAATGAAGTTCTAAAAAATAATATCACCAAAGTATGTTTCTTACTACTTCGATGTGTGTGCTGTTGTGAGTTGTGTAAAGTATATCTAGTCCTGGATTAGTGATATTGTTAGGGAAAGTAACGCAAATAGAACATCAAGTATAATGTGGATGCTTCTCTCCAAGATTGAGAATCCATTTTCATTCTATTTAGGAATGAGGAGAATGGAGAAATAAATGTTCTCCCGTGCCTTATAAATTAAACGTGGATTTCTGGGTAGGTACCAAAATTCTATATCTTGGGGTATATGAGGAAAATTTTAACCGATTGGTTTTCTATTTATGCCAGAACATAAGCCTTATCTTACACTAAAAATTGTCCCCCTTATATTTTCTTCGAAAGCACTATGGCAATCCACCCGTACTTATTCCTTAGTATAATAACAGTTGTAGTACAATAGCAGTAAACCCACTACATTATCAATTCAAAAGCATGATACTCTGTTATATTAGTTCATATCTCCTAGTACACACCTTAACACCATCCGGTTTCACTTCGTCAAATTCCTCGTCGGGTACGAATGTCGTGGTCGTGTTTACCAGCAGTGAATTAAATGTTAATGTGTAGTTACCATCACTATCTTTTGACAGCACTTGAGATGGCTTGAGGCCGAGCGCTGCTTTTCTTGCTAAATAACCAATACCTGGAAGTTTTTGTAAATCGTGAGCACAGCACACTAAAAAACTATATAGTTACTAGCTGCGCCCCGCGGTTTCACCCGCGTAAGTCCGTATCCCGTAGGAATATCAGGATAAAAAGTTGCCTATATGTTATTCCAGTTGTCCAGCTGTCTACGTACCAAATTTCATTGCAATCGGTTCAGTAGTTTTTGCGTGAAAGAGCAAGAAAAGCACACACATCCTTACAAACTTTCGCATTTATAATCTTAGTAGGAAGGATAGTAGGATAGCAGGAAGTAGGACAGGATAGGATTAAGAAAAATGCTGTACGAATATAGCATAATTTCGTCTTGTGTGTGTTTCGTTACTGTTAAACAAATGTTAACACAAAAGTTAAATCATATCAATACAATAAAATGGACATTCATTTAATTGAATTTAAAGAATCACTATCTTGTTTAAATAATTGAGGAACGTTTATAACATTAACTAATATTTTGTTGATTTAGTTACGTTTCATAGAATTAAATATCTTTTTATATAATTTATTGACAATTTGTAATCAATCACTTTCCCAAAAGCGGAGGCGGTTTTAAATTCGTCTGTATTTTTATTTTGGGTTTTGTAACTCGAGTGTAGTTGGTGTGATTTTTTTTAATTGGTAGGACATTGTCGTCATTTAGTCCCAATTTATAATCTAGATGGTAACTTGACTTTTAACGCAACTCAATTATTTTTGGAGCGCGATGATTAAAACAAAAATAGTCATCATCAACCCACAACTTATTATTAAAAAGTTAACATTTAAATAATAAGTTAGATAGGAACAGGGAAGTAGTAGTTAAGCCAATAGCGACATTTTGTTATTGTTTAGAAACCACATGAATTGGGAATATATTTCAATGTCCCCTTCAATATTCTTAACTAGAGGTCAAACTTCTATATTCTTAACTAGAGGTCCGCCCCGGCTATATATATATATATAGCCTATAGCCTTCCTCAATGTATGGGCTATCTAACACTGAAGTAATTTTTGAAATCGGACCAGCAGTTCCTGAGATTAGCGCGTTCAAACGAACTTTATTATATTAGTATAGACTCTGCAAAACGTTAGATATTTATACAAAACTCACCTAAAAATTTTAGATAATCCTCAAAATTTTCAGTGGACACTAAAACGTATTCCTTGTCTAAGAATTGATCCATCATCCTGCCAACAGTTGCCGTTCTTTTTACGAAAAATTATTAAATTATAATACATTAGGAAACGCGTCACATCTGCACGATATTTCGATAATAATTCTTATCAATGTATAGAGCGCCGTATCGCAGTTATCAATTTACGACAAATAATCTTGTTGTATCACTGTAGTGATAACAAATTAAGCTTTCCCTAAATAAATAACGCCACGCGCTCTTACGTAATGGCAAATATATAATATGTAATGACACGTGATATATTTTTATCTTAATTAGATGCACATAGTTCACGTAAGGTCTCTGAACTAATAAGTCTCAGTGTTGATGCTCAGGAAACGAAAACCTTTAAGTTGTTCTTAAGTAATGAAATTAATTCTCAAAGATCAGTATTCGTTTAATTTAATAGACTAGAAGTAAGGTCTTTCATAAAAAAATATATAAAATTTATCAAATTGACATATAAGTATTGACTTATGTGATAAATAGAAACAACAATATTACAATATAGTTCTAACGATATCTTTGCGGTCTTCTAGCAATCTTGTTAGATTGCTTTAACCTATTTACTTCTTGTACTTTAACCTATTCGGTATTTATATTAGAATTATCTAATTTGAAATTGTATTCTCATTCTGTCCCAATACTTGGATCGTGATAATAATGTTTCGCTTTGTTCGCTTTTACAATTGATGTCGTTCATTAGCATTAAGAATGCCTATAAAATTTGTATTATAACATAATAAACATATAATTATGTTATTGTGAGAAAATATCTACAAATAACAAAACACAACGAAAACCGCGAAGCCACTGTTGCTACGCAAAAGTACTTAGGTACACTATCTGATTTAAAATAATCTATTGTTTTGTTTATGGAACTAATTTATTCTATTTCGCTTCTCAGATGATCTCACCATATACAGCAAGCCGTCGACCAGCGAAGAAAAAATCTCGACCGTCAAACGACAGGAACCTTGCAACAGTCCTCCAGGTACCTATTACCTACATGAAAATTTATTATCGTTCATAGTGTTTATAAAAATTAAAAAGGGGAAATCTGGAAATTAATTAATTATATTATATAACATAATTAGCTTGACAACAACGTATTAAACGCGCCATTGAATGGACCATACAAACTGGAATTAATTAGACCTAAAATAGATACGAAAAAAAAAACAAATAAGTGCACTGATTCAAAATGGCGTCGCGCAATGACAATGACGCCATTACGGGGATTGCGTCGTCGCAGGCGTTCGCTACCCCTAATGAAAGTATTGAGCCACCCACCCTAGCCCCATTGAAGTTTATCCACCGTGACATTTCGAAATACACTTTTTTTTTTTTCAAGTATTTATTTTTTCTTCGTGCCGTATCTAGGCCTAACGTAATCTAAGCTAAGTGCACTCTCAGCGACTTAAATATTGACATGTCGTTCTGTTATACATGCGCTGCTGTATGACTTTTAAATGCGTGCGCTCGTTAAAGTACTGCTTTGTGATCAACTTTACCGCGTTATTTTTCAACGTGGATTGTTGGATATGATTTTAATTTTTGTGTCGTAAATTATTTTTGTCGTTCGCTCTTTTTTTTTGTGAAAGTATATTTGAATCTTATTAAGCTTTTTCAGAATCGTGCTTATACAAAAAAATGTACTATATCAAAGGTGAATTTAAACAAAGGTACGTTCAATAGTAATATGTTTTATTTCACTGTGGTACGTTTCTTGGTTTTAATTTAGTTGTATGCTTCCATACTGAACACACATATCTACAAATCCTATCAATCAAAGTACCTACGTTTTTTTCCATTTCTTTGCAAAACACAATGTACTAAACATACTTAAATATTTTAGTAACATCCTAAATTAACGCACCTCTAACTCTATAGATACGATGTAACTCTAATAGATTCGATACGATGTATACAATAATGTAAAATGTTGAAAGTCTTTATCAAAAGTTTTTTTTTTTTACAATGACTACCGATTCGTTACGGCTGTATCTACAGATTGCGAGGCGGATTCAACAAAACTAGTCAGCATTCACAAGAAGCAGCGACTCGGTAGTCCCGGCAGGATTGAACTGAATCCCCAGACTCCGGTCACGCCGGAGAAGAAGTCACCAGCTTCCGAACCTACCACACCTCAGGATATACGGTAAATATACTGATGATGTATAAAAAAAGAACTCATCTTGTTATTAAACACAATATTGTTAATTATTATCAAATATTTTAAACGAAATAAGCTAAATATTGGCTACTTAAAAGCGTGTCCATTTTATTTTCTTCTTTCTTCTAAATACTTATCTTCATCATAAAAAACTTAATCACTATTAGATCTGAATGTAGTCATACGTTTTTATTGCAATAAATTAACTCATTACAATCTACACGAGCCATTTTATTATTTTTCACTCACAAAGGTACTTACTTTTAGCATATAAAATTTGGCTTTTGCCATCAGCAAAGTATTAATTAATTTGCTATACAATTTCGTGTTCCCTGTGTTTTTTAAATAAATCTTTTGTTACATTGCTTCCTCACTGCTATTTGAAATATGTAAATGATATTATTGTAATACAAGCATGTGCTATGTTCACTGCTCGCATATATAACAATCCCCAGGGTACGATTTACATATTGTATAAAAGGCATGTGGGTAGTTTTATGTTTTGCTACTGAACTATTGTTTGCATGAAGAACGTGTTAAACTTGTAATTTATCAGACTCCTTGTATTTGCATGGCTGTTTATTTGTGATACAGTTATTTTAGTAATTTAGTTAGTAGTATCATGATTGTTCTAAGTTTTATTTATTGATTTATTTAATTGCATGCTGATTTTTTACGGATCCGTATTCATATCAAACACCAAAACATAAATGCGATCTTTTTTTACACGCTTTTTATTAGCTTCACCTGTATGTTTGTTTGTATGTTTGTTTGTAACCGACTTCTTTGGGCGCGATTTTGACCCACTTTAAACGGCCAGATTTCGTTCAAACTTTGTAGATTTATTGAGGACCGATGACAATACACTAATTTGATAAAATTATTCCAGTTTTCAATTTGCAAAATATGATTTTTGTTAAAGCGTGTTTTTTAGTTTTTTTAAACTATTATTTAATTATTAAAACAAAATATAAAATTATAATGATAAAATTTTCTTCTGAATCAATTAGATTTTGCTTGATATTTGCACTGGTCGAAACTGTAAAATAACAATAGAATATTCAAATAAATTTATAAATACATATAATCCGGTTAAATTGTTTTACTATTGGATTCTATTCATCATCTCCTTTGTAATGTATTTACAAAATACTTAATAGTTTTGTATTTCCATCCTGTATGTCTTGCATTTTATGAATATTACATAGCACAATTTTTTCCCCCAAGTGTTACCAGACGTCGATTTCCTTTTCAAGGATGTCTATACTAAAATTTCATTTTGCTATGCTCACACCTAGATCCCGCTTTTCTGTCCGTCATTTGACATATTCTCAAGAAATTCATTCACAAATTATTCATTACACAATCGCAAAAAAAGACACAAACACACATAGTAATACGGATGAGTCGTAGTCGTGGTGTTAGTGGTGTCGGTGACTGGTAAGGGGTTGTTTTACAGAAAACTGTACTCGCTAGTCGACAACCTACGTGTAAGGACATCCATGGTCGTTGATTGCAGCACACCGACCATATACTATGGGGCGCGGACGCACAAGCAGATCGAGCAGGTGGTGAAGGAGTTCAGTCGCACCGCGTACTGCAGACAGGCGACAATGAGCGTGCTCTCCAGTAGGGACTATAGCTGTATACGGGAGTTCGATAGGAAGCAGTGGGCGAGCAAGAACGATATGTGCAGAGGGTGTGTTAAGGTGCGTATTCAAATGCTCTGTGACCCTTGAGTTCGGAAGTTTCGTCTCCAATAGTGTATGAAAGTTTTTGGAAGGAAGAAGTATTGAAGATGTTCTCGATTGTTCTCTCTTATTGAAATATTCATTCGTGATATTTTACTTGTAATAAAGTTTTATATAGCAACGCAAGCAATATATTTGGAGATAAACAATCGTATTATCATTTATGTAAATGAACTTTTTTCTTGCAAACTAAAAGTTCACTACAATAAAAGATACTTTTATCATATACTAGCTGCGCCTCGCGGTTTCACCTGCGTAAGTCCGTATCCCGTAGGAATATCGGGATAAATAGTTACCTATATGTTATTCCAGTTGTCCAGTTATCTACGTACCAAAATTCATTGCAATCGCGCGTAGTTTTTGCGTGAAAGAGCAACAAACTCACACACTTCCTTAGAAACTTTCGCATTTATAATATGTATTAGTAGGATTTTATTTAAATTACATAAAGTTGTATTGAATGAACACGTTGCATATTAAAATAATAAGTAAGTACAAAAAAAAATACAAACATTACGACTTAAATCTAATAGAAATCGTTGTATTAAACAATTCCAGAGCTACGAAGGCGCAAAGCGAGGCTCGAGTAACTGCCAATATTACGACAATAGAAAAGCGCTAAACTACAAGACATTAGCCCCAGTTTTCGACTTGGAGGACTTGGTAATGGCTGGGGAACAGTTGAAGGCGTGTCCGTACTACGCGGCAAGAGAATTAGCCAATGCAGCGAATATAGTCTTCTGTCCATATAATTATTTGATTGAGCCCAGTATCAGGGAGAGTGTGAGTATATCTTAACTAGCGGTCCGCCCTGGCTTTGCCCATGGTACATATATAGCCTATAGCCTTCCTCAATAAATGGGCTATCTAACACTGAAAGAATTTTTCAAATCGAACCTGAGAGTAGTTCCTGAGATTAGTGCGTTCAAGCAAACAAACAAAGAAACTCTTCAACTTTATAATATTAGTATAGATTCTACCCCATTGTTTAAAAAAGAGAGAATATGTGTTTTGGGCTTTAATAATTGTGGTGGATTGTAGGGAATAATTTAGCCTTCTTGGGGGGAAAATAATACTCATATAAATACATGAATCGTACATAATATATCACTTTCTACAACGCAAATATAATAATTTAATACTTCTTAAAGATGCCAAATTTTATTAATGCTTGTTAAATACATTTTCTATATATATTTAGAAGTTATCTTAATGTAATACAATGAAATTATTGCTTTTTCGTTGTGCTACTATCAACGGTCAATCGATCCAGTAGTTTATGTATGAAAACATTACAAACATACAAAATTTACCATAAACATTTGATTTACAGATGCAAATAAACGTCACGGACAATATAATAATAATAGACGAAGCGCATAACATTGAAGACGTGTGTCGGGATGCGGCTACGTTCACAGTGAAACGGGCTCAAATCGGGGCTGCTATATCCGTAATATCATTATTAAATATGCATTATTAACCACCTCATCATCATCAGCCCATATATGTTCCCACTGCTGGGACACAGGCCTCCTATGAGGGTTCTGGCCATAATCCACCACGCTGGCCAAGTGCGTGTTGGCGATGTCACATGTCGTCGAACTTTTGATTCTTGGGCATGCCGGTTTCCTCACGATATTTTCCTTCACCGTTTCGAGCAGTGGTGATGTTATCCACATGTGCAGATAAATTGAATCTGTTTATTTCCTGCACGGTTTCACCCGTGCAAGTTTGTATCCCGTAGGAATATCGGGATAAAAAGATGCCTATGTGTTATTCCAGCTGTCCAGCTATCAACGTACAAAATTTCATTGCAATCGCTACTGTTGTTGCGCTACTGTTGTTTTGCGTGAAAGAGTAACAAACATCCATACATAAATACATACACGTTACGTTAGATGGATGTAGCTAATTATAATTTTATAATAGAAAATTGAATAAGAATAAAAATTAATATATAACCATGATATTATTAAAATTTACTTGAACGTCACTCTAAAGGTCTATGAAATAGATTATTAGGTTTGGAAGATGCCTGCTAATAGACGTATCTCTATACAAGTTACAAGACCTTATTATAATAATCAATAGCAGAGGTTTTCTTTTTTATTTAATGAAATGCTTATTTTCCCATGTGTTTTAGGTCAAAATAATACATTTATAATCTACATTTATTCTAGGAGTTGGAAAAGATGGCGCAATACATGTACCAAGACTCAATGGGCTACATTGAGTATTTGGCGAAGGTTCTCGCCAATTGGGATCAGTGGTAAGTGATTTTAGTAAGCTAACTTTTCACCTACTGATTTTTATATTATAGATTCAATGAAAAAAAAATACAAGCAATAATTACCGACATATATATACCGATATATACTTGTGTATCTATGACCTTTTTCTCAACCCCACCAGTCCATTCCTTCTTTGCAGTTATCGATCCTTTCCTTATCCCTTTCCCCTTAAAAGCGGGCAGCGCATTCGCTGAGGCATTACCTCTGCGAATGTTCATGGGCGGTGGTGATCGGTTACCATCAGGCGAACCACAAGCTAAGTTACTCGCTTATGGCATAAAAATAATAATAATAATAATACATAGTTATTCTGGAACGTTCTGGAATTTATATAATCTGCAATGTAATTATATTACACTTAAGACCTGTAATCATCTAAATACATAGCTATTCTGGAACGTTCTGGAATTTATTTAAACTGCAATGTAATTATATTACACTTAAGACCTGTAATCATCTAAATACATAGCTATTCTGGAACGTTCTGGAATTTATATAAACTGCAATGTATTTATATTACACTTAAGCCCTGTAATCATCTAAATACATAGTTATTCTGGAACGTTCTGGAATTTATATAAACTGCAATATAATTGTATTACACTTAAGCTCTATAATCATCGTTCTGGAATTTATATAAACTGCAATGTAATTTGCATACATTTTCGCTCTGCAATCATAAATGAATACATAGATTTTCGTCAGGTTCGTCAATCAAACACCGCTACTCGATAAACAGGCGGAGTTTAACAACGAAGTTATTCACGTGTGGACGGTGGAAAACTTCATGGCGACGTTGGATAACCATAACATTGGCATGAAGCAATACGGCGGTTTGTACGCTTGCTTTTGTATTACCTTCTAGAATTTTACGATTACAATTACAATATATTACAATTTTATTACTACAATATTCATATATAACTTTGTAGGATACGAAATAGATAATCCAATATGGTTTTAATCCATTATGGTTTAGCTTATTAAGCAAAAGTAGTAAATCTTTACAAATATTATAGAACTGACGTTTGTTTGTTTGTTTGAACGCGCTAATCATATGAACAACTGGTACGATTAGAAAAATTATTTAAGTGTTAGAAAGCCCATTAAATGAGGAAGGCTGTATAATATGCTAAACTATAAGGAGCGGAGCACCAATGAAGAATATTTCAAAATCGGGGGATTTTTTTTTTTCCTATTGAGATCTTACGCTTGCGATGCGAGTTAGCATTAGCTCAAAGTAAATATTCCAAGCGGACGAAGTCACGGGCAGAAGCCAGTTTCATAAAAATAGCATTTAATAAAATAATATACATCTCGCGAATATGGTTACAGAGTTTCAAGTGCACGCTGAGATGTTCTGCCGCCGTCTCCGCGAAGACCCGCGCGCCATGTTGGGCGTGTCGCAGGCGACGGGTGTGCTTATCGAAACCATCGCTACGTTTTTGGGTAAATATAGGAATATTAAAAAGCAGCGGTGGCTCAGTGGTGAGAACCTCGGACTTCGAAATCGATAAGTCCGGGATTCGAGACCGGCGAACGTGCAGGAAATAAATTGATTTTTCAATGTATCTCCACATGTGGATAACATCACCACTGCTTAAAACGGTGAAGGAAAACATCGTGAGGAAACCGGCATGTCCCAGAATGAAAAGTTTGACGACATGTGACATCTACCAACCCGCACTTGGCCAGCGTGGTGGATTATGGCCTGAACCCTCGTAGGAGGCCTGTGTCCCAGCTGTGGCAACATAATATAAGGAATATCATGTGTGTATAGCTCCATATGTCTTATCACTACATAATATAAAACAAAGTCGCTGTCTCTGTCTCTTTCCGTCTCTGTCCCTATGTCCCTATGTCCCTATGTCCTTATGTCCCTATGTCCCTATGTCCCTTTGTCCCTATGTCCGTATGTCCCTATGTATGCATAAATCTTTAAAACTACGCATCGGTTTTTGATGGGATTTTTTTAAATAGATAGAGTGATTCAAGAGGAAGGTTTATACGTATGTACATCTATTAAACTACTCCGAATTAAACGCGTGCGAAACCGCGAGCAAAAGATACTTGATTGATAAGATATTGATTGATTGTGGAGCTTCTAATATAAGACTGAAAATAAAAAAGAATTTTTATCCATGTATACTTTTACAGGTATTTTGTGAACAATTACAATAGACTATAATTTCAAACTGCTTATTTAGAAAATTGGGTAAATGAACATCGTGAAACATGTGTTTTTATTGTGGGAGTCGAGCACGCTTCGGCACGAATTGGGCCAGCTCGCACCGGGGAAGTACCACACCCCCGCAGAAAACCGGCGTGAAATTGTGGCATGCCACTGTGTTTCGTACGGTGAGTGGAGGCCGGAGGCCCGTTTCCTTTTCCTCACCCGTCCTAGTCCATTCCTTCTTTCCAGTCGTTAGTCCTTTCCTTTTCCCTTACCCCATAAAAGCGGGCAGTGCATTCACAGAGGTACTACCTTTGCGAATGTTTTTTTTTTTTTTTTTTATGTCATAGCGGGCAACTGAGCTGGTGGTTCGCCTGATGGTAAACGATTATCACCGCCCATGAACATTCGCAAAGGTAGTGCCTCTGCGAATGCGCTGCCCGCTTTTAGTGGGTAAGGGAAAAGGAACGAATTCATGACAGGAAAGAAGGAATGGACTGGGACGGGTGAGGAAAAGGAAATAGGCCTCCATGCATGGCATTTATGGGCGGTGGTGATCGCTTACCATCAGGCAAACCACAAGCTCAGCTGCCCGCTATGACATAAAAAAAAAAAATGTGTTATAATAAATATGTAATAATCGAATTGAGTACCCTCTTTTTTTCAACTTGATTAAAAATGAGAGATCGTACAAAGTGATCCTAAACACTTTAATCTATTTATGAATATTTTTTTCGTATATTAAAGGGTATTTATTCCGCGATGGCGGCAAATTCGCGGATGACTTCGTGCCGGCGCTCGCGCGGGTCACCGGGGATGAGAGCTCCAATGTGTCCTGGAGATCTCAGTATAATCAGGTGTGATTATTATAATAGAACTATTCGCTTAGTTATAAAACTCATTTTTAGTATCGTTTTACGGTTTCTGTTGGGTTGCTATGGTTACTAGTTATCAGTTTCATTTTGGAATGAATAAATGAATTTATTTTCGTGTTTTCGTTCTAAATAAGTTGTTTCACCACGGTGCAAAGTAGCGCATGTCATTCTCAAGTCTCCTAACTATACTCAAAGGACAAACATACAAACAGGCACACCCTTGCATTATAATATTGACAAGGATATATTAAATGTTTATGTTAGTTTTATTGTGGGAGTCGAGCAAGCTTCGGCACGAATTGGGCCAGCTCGCACCGGGGAAGTACCACACCCCCACAGAAAACCGGCGTGAAATAATAGCTTGCTATTGTGTTTCGTACGGTGAGTGGGGGAGCCGGAGACCTATTTCCTTCTCGTAGCCCTTCTCAGTCCATTCCTTCTTTCCATTCATCAATCCTTTCCTCATCCCTTATCCCTTAAAAGCGGGCAGCACATTCTTAGAGGTCTAAGGCTCTGCGAATGTTCATGGGCGGTGGTGATCGTTTACCATCAGGCGAACCACCAGCTCAGTTGCCCGCTATGACATAAAAAAAAAAAAGTGTACATAATACCTTGTCTATTTCTCTGAAGTGAATCCAATGGCACTCCCAGGGCGCAGAAAGCGAGCTAGTGCTCCGGCTGCTGTGCATGAACCCGGCGGTGGTGTTCGCGGCGCTGGCGCCGGCGCGCTGCGTCATCCTCGCGTCGGGGACGCTCACGCCGCTCGCGAGCCTGCACTCCGAGCTGGGCGCCGCCTTCCCGCTGCAAGTCAGCCCCAACCACGTCATACCCAGGGAGCGGGTGAGTGGGTTGTTGGGTGCTGTGGTACCGCCCGTGGCTAGCCACGTCATACCCAGGGTGCGAGTGCCTAGGTTTATTGGGTACTATCCTGCTGCCCTTTTAGTCAAAGGAGAACCCGCATAGTTCTCGTAACCGTGGGATTTCCGGGATGAAACCTATTGTATATCCTTTCTCAGGTTTATTGGTATCTTGGTATCAAATGTCATCCAAATCAGTTATGTGGTTCTGGCGTGAAGAAGAGACAGACAGACAGAGTTACTATCGCATTTATAATAATCTTCTATAATCTTTATAGGATTAAAATTAGTCTTCCCCCAGCAATACTTAAGCTAACTTTTCACAAATTGCAGTACTCATAGTGTACCATAACAACAAAAAGAAGAAAAAAATCACCTTTGTACCCAGGTCTGGATAGGCACCATACACGAGTGCCCGGACGGCACGGATCTAGACTGCACGAGCCGCGCCAGCAACAAGCCGAGCACGCAGGACGCGCTGGGAGCTGTGCTGCTGCACGTGTGCCGCGTCACGCCGGCGGGCGTGCTGTGCTTCCTGCCCTCATACAGATTGATGAATGCGCTTATAAAACGGTAACCTACAAAAAGCTTGTGAAACGGTAATGACTTGCTTGTAAAACGATGATGACTTGCTTGTGAAACGGTGATGACTTGCTTGTGAAACGGCGATGACTTGCTTGTGAAACGGTGATGACTTGCTTGTAAAACGGCGATGACTTGCTTGTGAAACGGTGATGAGTTGCTTGTGAAACGGTGATGACGGATGATCGTTTGATTCGAATGATCTATAAAATATCCGTAACTTATTCCCATCAGTAATTTTGGATTTTAATCCCTATATAAGTTTAATTAACGATTTTTTATGTCATAGCGGGCAACTGAGCTGGCGGTTCGTCTGATGGTTTCGACATTCACAGTATAAAATATCACGGTAACCGTTCTGATCTGCACGATCGTAATAAAAATAAGAATAAACAAATGTACAGAATAACTAAACTTCCTTAACTCAAAGATAATTTTTATTAAATCAAAATTAATAATTCTGATAATGATATATATTAATATGATAAATAATTTTCATTCAGTTGGCGGGAAACTAATGTTTGGGATGAATTGAATACCCTGAAAAATGTGTTCAGCGAAAGCAGAAATGTTCGTGATCACAATGAAATCATGGAAGTAAGTTCTGCTATAAAATCTTTATATCAAACCTCATGTACTCTTAATCAAAAATTTTGATTTTCACATGGTCAACTTTATTATTAAATATATTATTTCTGGTTCAGACCTTAGAATCTCTACAAATATTACAAATGCATAAGTAAGCTATATCTGCACCTCGGAAGCGCCTAAATATCGCAAGTAGAATCAAAATATTTTTAATAGTTTCTCATAACAAATCTATTCTGATATGATAAAGCTGAAAAGTTTAGTTTGAACGCACTAATCTCAGGAACTACTGGTCCGATTTGAAAAATTCTTTCAGTTTCATATGTAGTCTATTCATTGAAGAAGGCTATAATAGGCTATACTATATGTTCCCCGACGAGTACAATCTGGAGGTCTTCAAGAGTAGAGTGAACAGGTACCTTCTAGGGAAGCGCGTTACAGCCAAGACCACATCTCAGCTTACCATCAGGCGAGATCGTGGTCAAGCGCTGCCCTA
>NC_052103.1:2809522-2863537 GCF_012273895.1 Zerene cesonia
CGAGCCGACAGTTGAGTGATGACATGATAGTACTCTTGGTTCTTTCTTTAGGTCGTGAAAATAATATTTAATTCCATCCACCTAATTAAACTTTTTCTCGTCACTAAACATCACATTTTCCACTTAGTTTTCCAGCACATGTACTTTTTAGCAAATGACAGTCGAGCCGCCACATTATGTTTTTTCAAAGGAGGTTTGCTCATAATTGTTTTTCGTTTGAATTAAGGTAAGGTTCTAATAATCTGTCGAACTGTAGAAAGAGATGCCCTAGTATTTATTTTACTAGCTATTTGCCTCGCAGTCTCACTGGAATTTGAAGCAGATCGTAAAATAAGACGACGTTCACGATCCTAAGTTGCAAATTTTGTGCGTCCTTTATACCGGTGGCCATAGTTTTCCTAATTTTCTGCATAATTATTAATTAGTTTTGGGCTGCGACCAATTTTTTAGCTATCTCACGATGAGATAAATTTTGAGTTAAATAAAAATTCACTTTTTTAATTTCTAAACTCGCAAGTTTTTAACCACGTCCCATAGTTACAATAACTTTTTTTTTATCACGTAACTGCTGGTACACAATTGAATATTGTCTACATAGAATATTGTCTTTATAGAATATTGTCTGTATTATCTAATCTTAATAAAATATATTTAAAAGCGAAACTTGAATGAACGGGTTGAACGATTATATTAAACTGAGGCTATTCATGTGGACGGCACGCATTAGTTCTTTTGTTTTCAACAAAGACAGACAAACAGCGCTTAGACAAATTCCGACTTGTTTATGTGTCGTTCGATAAACGTCACGGCGTACAGTTTATATTTGATATTTATTAATACAAATTATCACGTGTAATTATAATACTTATAAAAAATAGGGTGAGGCTATTCAACTGGCGGGCACTGTATATATATATATATATATATATATATATATATATATATATATATATATATATATATATATATATATATATATATATATATACATATACATACACATATATGTACCACGGGCGAAGCCGGGGCTGGTCGCTAGTCCAAAATAATAATGCAAAACATTTCCTCATTCAGGATTACTACCACTGCACTACAACGCAGAAGGGCGCGGTACTGTTCGCGGTGTACCGCGGGAAGGTGTCCGAGGGAATGGACTTCAAGGATCATCAGGCTAGAGCTGTTATCATAGTATGGAGCATTTGTGATCATATGAACTAGTTTTACGCCTTGCTTGGTCTAGTATGGTTCTATATGTTAAGTCATTTGATATTTGGATGTAATCTTATTGAGTACAAATCTGAACATTGTTCTAGAAATGTTTCAGTATTATGTAAATGGTTTACAATTAGTTCTATAAAAAATTCTTAAATAGATTGAACACTTATTCACTTCTAGCATGAAATTAAGATACACGGTTTTATTCAACAGATAGGTGTGCCATTCCCGAATATGCACGATGTAGCTGTGAAAGAAAAGATAAAATATAATGATAAGTACACAAAAAGCAGGAATTTACTGACAGGCAACGCGTGGCTTCAGGTGCAAGCATATAGGTGAGTCATGCCACACCACCCCTTTAAATTGCATACAGTCGTAATATGCATATAGACATTACTCAGATATTACACAATGCGCCTATTTTTATAGAAAAAAAAAGGTTTTTTTTTTCAATTGCATTATCATAAAGATTGTCTTTATTTACTTATTTTATTAGATCTACATTCGTGACCACCTCAACTATAAGACAACGTCATATTATATCAATGTCAGTACATAGTATAAAACAGTCGCGTTCCGTCGTCAGTATGTTTGTATGCTTAGATCTTTAAAATTACGCGAGATTTTGATGGGATATTTTTATAGTAATTCAAGATGAAGGTCTGTATGTTTAATAACGTCCATTAATTTTCGAATTTAACGCGTACGAAGCCGCGGGCAATGCAGACACACGATTCAGACTCGGAATCCTAGTACAATAATGGCCCATGTCGACCCGCTTGCGGCAAGCAATAACTCTCATAAATTCTTTCCTTTTCTCCTTCCTACAAATCTGGCCATCCAAAGAGGTGGGGTGGCTTCTTATCTTCAGGCGACCTACCCACGAACTGCTCCTTGTCAATTATAACATGAAATCACACTACGACTATAATAGCGGAACATCAAAGATTTTTTTATATATCATGCGTAAAAAAACCTTAGGACACATTGTATATATGTACTTTGTAATTATTTCTTTTTTTAATTACCTTAATAGTAGTGTGTATTGTTAGATACATGTGTGTAGTATAAGTGTGAATAGTTTTCTTCGTTTCTCTCTAAACTATGATATTATTTGATAGAAAAAAACTGTCATCCTTTCCCGTTTTTCACATTACGTTGATAACGATACGGCGAATGGATAAAAAAGGCAATAATAATATATACACAAAGTGCCAAAAAAATCGTAATGTTTTTTCACGCATGATATTTAAAAATTTTATTAATGTTCCGCCGACAAATAGTCGTAGTATGATTTTATATAATAGTGCGACAATGTCGCAGGGCGCTGAACCAGGCGGTGGGGCGCTGCGTGCGGCACCGGCGCGACTGGGGCGCCGTGCTGCTGGCCGACGCGCGCTTCCGCCTGCCGCGCCACCACGACCACCTGGCCAAGTGGGTGCGCAACTATGTACGTACACCACGCACTTGTGTATATATCATCATCAGCGCATATATGTTCCCACTGCTGGGACACAGGCTTCCTATGAGGGTCCAGGCCATAATCCATCACGCTGGCCAAGTGCCGCTTGGCAGATGTCACAGTCGTCGAACTTTTTGATTCTCGGACATGCCGGTTTCCTCACGATGTTTTCCTTCACCGTTTCGAGCAGTGGTTATGTTATCTACATGTGCAGATAAATTGAAAAATCCATTTATTTCCTGCACGCTCGCCTGGTCTCGAACCCCGACTTATCGATTTTGAAGTCCGAAAGTCCCATAATAATTATAAGAATCTCAAATAATCATATTTTTCCTTTTCAGATGGGTAACAACCATCACACGTACAATACTCTGCGGCATGGTGACAATAATTTAGAATCCTTCATGAAAGCCATGACGTTACAAGACTTTGAAGATACTATGTGACAAATGAATCTATTTTTGTGTTATGTTATATTCTATAAGGTTTTCTTTATTTATCAAATACATGTTATACTTTTCGAATAGTTTTAATGTTTAACTTATTAATACAGATACATTTATTTTAACTTATAAAAACGAATGCTAAGTAACCATGATATTCTGTTTTCATTGCAACGACGAAAATTTGTATTTCTTTCGAATCCTGAAACAAAACTACATGTTAGTAATAAATCAATCAGACTATATGCACTCTAAAGATACCCAGTTTAACAATGCTTTTTATTACGCCATTTTAAAATATTAAAAATAAACATTCTCAGTACTGAAGTTTTTAAAGAATAGAAAAAAATTTAATCACGAAGCGGTATTCGAACTCACGTCTTTATACCAAACTAGCGATCCGCCCCGGCTTTTTCAAATCGGACCGGTAGTTCCTGAGATTAGTTTTAGCGTTCAAAAAAACAAACAAATAATAAAACTCTTCAACTTTATAATACATATATAGATATAGCAACGTATCTCGGCCACCCATTTCATGCTTTAAAAAATCCTGATTTAGAAAATCATTTGAATGCTATCCAACTAAACATTAATTTCTCAGGTCTTTCCAATTATAGACAATGAATTAATCAATATTACCAACCTCTTCGTACAATCGACACTTCGAACGTGCCTCTTTAGATGCGACACGTGCGGAAAGCTCTGCTTGCAAATGTCACACGAGTATGGCCTCTCGCCAGTGTGGTATCTGAGAAAATAAATATTTTTGGTACGTTATTATTAATTAGAGCCTAATTTTATACATTATCCTAGCACTTTTCAACCGACTGCAAAAAGAAGGAGACAATCAAATCGACTATTATTCTTTTTCCACTAACTTCAAAAAGGTTATTCGACTGTATTTTTTGTGTTTGTTACCTCATTACTTTTTACTAAAGGATGCGATTTTTATGATTAATAAAGAAAGTTTAATTGAAAACTGGAGCCTGCCATGTGGTGCCATTTAAATTTGGTCAAGTTCTGATAATTTGAAGGCCGTTTTTTGTTAAAAAATAATTCTATTTTATCAGTACAATACGTTTTCAAATACTATTAAAATAACACGAACAACATGTGACAAAAGAATCAAACTGCACAACAAGTCGTACTGTAAACCTGTCTCTTCACTACATAGTATAACAAAGTCGCTTTCTCTGTCCCTATGTCCCAATGTATGCTTAAATCTTTAAAACTACGCAAAGGATTTTGATGGGTATTTTTTTTTGTTTAATAGATAGAGTGGTTCAAGAGGAAGGTTTATATGTATAACTCTTATTAAACTACTACAAATTTAACGCGTGCGAAGCCGCGGGCAAAAGCTAGGTAATTATATAATCAGAACAAAAATTTCTTCTATCTGATTAACACTTTTTCCGATTCCACTTAAATATAATTACATTTAAACGAAACAAAAGAGCTCGATTCACATTCACTACAATTAATGAAAAATTTAAGTTATTTAAAGTAAATTCAGCAAACCTTTTGTGTACAACGAGGTCGTATTTTTTGAAAAATTTCTTGCCGCAGTCTTTTACATCACACTGGTAGCGAGTCAACCGCTCATGATCACGTTCCACATGGATTTTTAACTGGAAAAAATAACATCTTTGTAGCAAATTTAATTTTTTCGGTTGTTTTAATATTTAAGCTTTTCAATTCTATCGGATACAAATAGTATTCAACTTCATACCATTAGGAGAATATATTTTTTCATCTGCTGTACATCTTAGCTTATGGCTGTATATCATATATAAAGAAAGTCGTGTTAGTACACTACACGCTACACGTTTTATAACTCAAGAAGGTCTGAACCGAGTTTCAAGAAATTCGACTATGCGGGTAAAAGCTAGTTGTTCACAAAACAATTGTGGCCTTTGGACTGGTGTTATGTGTGATGTGATAATGAATTTAATACCAGACGCTCATTCTGGCCCCACCCGTGATGTCTCGGCATAAAAACAGAATAAAATAAACCATCTCCCAGAAAAAATTTAGCTTTCTGCTGGGGAGAGAATTTTTCCAACCGGCCCGTACTTTCGAAGCCTATTGATTTCAAACATACACAATCGTATCACTATAACATTGGTGTACAATACACACCTTCCAAGCAGCTGAGAAATGTTGATCACAATGCGGACAAGTGTGTGCCGGCAGGGTCCTCGGCTCGTGCGCCGCGGCTCGGTGCTTGTTCAGTGTGGATCGGTAACCGAACCGCTCGCCGCACACTTCACACCGGTGCCGCCGGAGGGACGGCTCGTGGATCGCTGAAAATATTAGGTAAAAATAAAAAAAAAAGAATAGAAAATTATTTCCAACCTCTTCAACAGCAATTACACTGAGTGACATAGCTTTATATGTACCATGGGTGAAACTGGGCCAGATGGCTTGTATATAATGAAAAGAAAGTTGTTATTTCGATGCTTCCTAACATTCCTTAATGAATCATTAGTTTTTACAATGACAAAATTAGTGTTGGTTTTACTTACCAATGTGAGATCTATAATTATCTTTTCTATTGAATACTTTCTTACAAGTAGTGCAAACATAAACACTCTGCTTTTTACTTTTGGCATCAGATTTACTTGTATTTTCATCATCCTTATCACCTATCTTTTCACTCTCAGTACGTACAGGGGTCAGGTCTACTGATGTTACTTTCAGAATTACTGGCACTATGTTATCTAATAGACTACGACTCTTATTTTCGTCTCCAGTATTTAAATTGTATTCATATTCTTCATCATTGTCAATGCATTCAACCCCTATATTCAGCATATCTGTTAATTTTTCTGCATCTATCTCGCTGTTTAAACTAATTATAAATGTATCATCATCTTCTGTGGATATATATTGCACACTGTTTTCTCCTATTAACTGATTCAAATTTGCTGCTAAATTTGTACTGGCTTCTAGATCTACGTCACTTTCGAAAATAGTTGCACATTCATCAGGCAATGTATTTGGAAGAGGCTCTGTTTGTTTTTCTACAAATGTGTTTAAATTGAATAATTCATCCGTGAGATGTTCAGGCTTAACCTGACATAAGGCATTCATAATGTCATGATCAATGCTTTTCCCCCCATTAGTGTAGTCAAATATTTCAGTACTGTCGCAATTGTAATCTAGATCCTCAGGGTTCATGTTGAAAATTTGCCCATTTTGAAAGCTGTCAAAATCCAAATCATTGTACAAGAGTTCATCATCCAATGTGTGCAACTGGTTCATATCTTTCAGGAATTCAATCTGCATCAAATTGTCATCCAGATTTGTATCAGTAAAGTTCTGGTTGCTGTGATTGAAATTGTTCAACATTTCATGGCCAGTTGACATAGTCATATAGTCATCCTCTGCAGATAGAATGTCATCTACAATATTATCAACTGTTCTGTTTGCATCAATATTGATTTGGTTTGAATCAATTGTTCCTTCTGCATTTGAATTTGTGTGTTGCCTAAAATATAAAAAATAACGTTCTTTTGGTTCTGGCTACTTCTGTTTTGATTAAAGTACAATTTTCATAAGACTCACCTAACACAATGCTCCAACAATGCACTTTTGTATTGAAATGTCATTCCACATTCTCGGCAATAATTTTTTCTAGTTGTTTTGTCCACATTTGTATTAAAATATAAGGAACAATTATTTTGATGGCGTTTCAGGGATGCTATCTGAAATGTGATATTAAAAAAAGGGTAACATTAAATGGAATATGAGTTATAATAATATAATTGATTCACAATTGTTCTGTATTCTTTGCATAAATATACCTGTTTAAATGAATTCTGGCAACCAGGGCATTTGTATGGTTTTATATTGTTATGTCTTAGCATATGCCTTTTTAAATTAGATGAATCCTTGAACTTCCTCTGGCATGTTGGACATTCATATCTAGGAATACCTAGAAATAAAATGTATAGTTTAATGTTGCTTTACAAAAGCTTCATATAGATTAATACAATGTTAATCATTAATCAGTACTTGATTAAGAAATTATTATTCAAATATATTACTTATCATAGATTATGTTATTCATTCTCAAAAAAGCTATGGGGAATTAAACTTATTTATCGGTAATATTAATATAATTCTTCAGGTGTAAAAATTTTGTTTTTCATGTTTTTAAAACTAATTTCATTAAGAATTCTTACCTTCATGTATATCTTTATGTTTTTTTAGGTCTGACATCTTGTGAAATGATTTTTCGCATATATCACATTTATGAGGTCTAAAATTGAGACAGTTTTCATTAATACATTTATCCAAGAAATTTCTCAAACAAATACACTTAGTATTCATAAATAAAATTTGTTTCTTAATGAGTGTTGATGTTTAATTACAAACGCACACAAGCCACAATACAATATCCTCTCTCTCCCACAAGATGCCATATCAAAAAGATCTAAAAGGCACTATTTTATTGTGTAATATTAATAAATGAGTACCTGTAATCAAGGTGCTTAGCAAAAAGATGTTGCTGAAGGCGCCATAAAGACTCAAACACCATAGTGCACTGCGGACATTTCCAAACCTTTGCTAATGGTTTGTGTATCAAGCTATGCTTCATTAAGTTTTGCTTGATAGAAAACTTCTGGTCCGGACACTTATCTGTATAAGTGGTTATAAAAAAAATATTTGATTCAAATTAAAATGATTATCAAACATTTTCAGGCTATGTTCTAGGATTAAAGTTGATATTTTGATTACATTTTTTTTTCTCCATGCATTATAAAATTAATTATAGTTTTGTTAGATGTTTAAATACTTACCACATATCCAAAGATTGTCTTTTGAATGAACTCGTAAATGACCATAATACTTTTTTGCATTGTCAAACTTCTTCTTGCAAATTTCGCAATGCAATGTCGTCGGCCCATTGAGGTCAGGTTCCTCCAAGGGGCCGTCAGTGAGGAACTGAGCGAGAACATCATCACCACCTAATAGTGCGCCACTAGTCGTCAAACTGTTATGAATATCGAAGTTACAATCACTCTCCCTTTTGCAGAGACTTAACTCGGACTGCTCTGAATCTACGAACTGAAAAAATTTCATACAAGTTACATAGTGCCACACGTCAATCCTATTCCACTAATTTACTTATACTTACAGGTAAACTAAAAAAAGATAGAGATGAATCCATAGTTTATTACAAAAATAGCAATCCAGAGCACAATATTGAAATAGGCCTAATTATTACACAATTTCACATAAAATAAGTGACATTGATCCCATCTTCTACGATAACAGTTACACTTTAATAACAGAACATCTTGTTTTTATTGCATTTTTCATTGAGATTCGCTTCAAATAAACACATTTTACACACTAAAAACTGAAAAATTATAAGATATTGTTAAATTGTTGTTAAAATCATAAATGTAAATATACTAGCACTAGTATTAACATTAATGCCACAGATTGAAAACTAAAGTTATGTCTTTCTCTAATCTCTTTGACTTAGAGACAGATGAAAGATTGACCCATAGATTAAACACTTATATACTGGGATTGACCATTGGTGAGTTACAGATTACATGCAAAGAGTAGTATAATAATAGGATTACAAATTAAAGCGTTTATTACACTTCACTGAATTTGTTTCTAAATTCAAACACAACATAGCGTAGGCTTAATAATACACTGTGCTTAATTTAGGCATTGAATCAGAAAATGGATTGAGTTCTTTAGAACCAACGGATTCTGAAATTATCTCTCTTTTTTTTGTCACTGCGGTTAATGAGCGTGAGTCGCTTGATGGTAAGCTACCACGGCTGCCATTGAACATTCGCAGAGGCCTGTGCCTCTGAGAATGCGCTGCTCGCTTTAAGGGGGTACGGGATAAGGAATGTATTGATGATTGGTAAGTAGTAATGGAATGGTAAGAGTGGGAAAAAAGAAACGGGCCTCCGGCTTCCCCATTCACCGTACGAAATACAGCATCGTACTACTATTTAACACCAATCTTCTATGGGTACTTCCCCGGGTGAGCTTGCCCAATTCGTGCCGAAGCGTGCTCGACTCCCACAAAAAAAGCATTCGAGAAAGTATAAGGGCAAAAGAAATATTGGTTGCAACCTATGTTAAAAGAAAATTCGTGTTAAGATTTCAAATTCAATTTTTTACTATCCCAAACCCGATTAAGTAAATCGCGTTTAAAATCCGTTAAATAGTTTCTAATTTCTAAAATTTAATCGTCTAAATTCAGTCGATCCCTGATTGTTTTTTGCGATATGCCAGCATTTTTGTGCGTAATTATGCAAGTTTGTGTTTTTTTTATTTGTTCCTTTGCTGTGGTGCAAATAAGCGTTATTAATTAATAAATCAATCATTAGTCATTGAATATAGGAAAGTGTAATCGCGTTCAATGAGTTAACACCCTAAATTTAGAAGTCAGTATGGTTTCTGAGTAACTGATCTTTCTAATTGATTATTTATTTATTAGTATAATTCAACGATTACCTAGGTACTTACAGAACAATGCATTAGCTTACTTTGTGCATAATAAATGCCTTTTGTGGGCATAATGTATCGACCTAATAAATAATCACAGCTCAATGGCTTAATGTCACTGTTAAATGTCAATGTCAAGTCCATCACTCATAATAAAATATTGGATACAAAAATTTATAAATTTATTACTTACGTACTCTGTGAGCACGACATAATATTACTAAGTACTAACACTTATTTGGGTGGATACATCTCGGGACACTGTTCATTGTTTTTAAACAATTTGTACTCTGGAATTTGATCAGGTCATCAATAAACAATGATGATAATGATTATAATGTAGATATAACATGCAAGATAGCAAAATTATATTAAAAGTTACATAACTTTGAGAATAATTTAGTAAGTTTTTAGAAGATATAAATAAATTAATGCTAATCATTTATTACGCATAGATCAGCGCATATAATATATACAGCTTGCGTACTAAGAATGTGTATACTATTTATTTACAACGCCTTTGATGATCATGAAAGTGACTACAGTTTAATAATAGCTAGTAACCGAGATGAATACTATGACCGTGCGACAAAAAATATGTGCTCATGGGAAGAACATCCACATGTTTATGGTGGCAAGTATATTGTTTGTTTTTCTAACAATATGATTAATAATTAGTTGAAAAAGTTGTAATTATTGATTGCTAACAACATTTTATTTTATCTTCTATTGCAGGGAGGGATATGGAAGCATCATGTCAAGGCACCTGGTTAGCATATTCAACATTGCAAAATAAAGTTGGAGTCTTACTCAATTTGCCTGGTGTTAAAAAAGTAAATGCCAAAAGTAAGTAGGTACAGATTTTGGGGGTAATTAATTACTAAATATCAAAATTTGAATGTGGTAGTATTTGTTGAATGCTAGAATTCTGATAGTTTGCTTTACTTTTATTTGAAATTTTATTTTTAAAATTCTTTTATATGAGGCTACTAAAGTTGAATTCCAAATGTTAAAAAAGCATAACTACCAACATTTTCCTAATACTTAATGAATACAAATTTTGTTTGATACTAAAACATACATAATTTTAATTAATACATTTTTAAGGCAGAGGTAAAATAGTAGCAGATTATGTTGCAAATAATTTAACAACCAATTCTTATATACAAACTATACAAAATTATGTTCAAGACTGCAATGAGTTTATATTAGTAGCAATAGAGTTTAGGTAAGAAAAAAATTAAAAATGTACAATAATCATAACATTTCCATTTTGCATATCATTTTGTGTCATTATCCTACTAATTTTATAAATGCGAAAGTTTGTAAGGATGTGTGTGTGTTTGTTGCTCTTTCACGCAAAAACTACTGAACCAATTGCAATGAAATCGGATACGTAGATAGCTGGACAACTGGAATAACATATAGGCAACTTTTTATCCCGATATTCCTACAGGATTCGGACTTACGTGGGTGAAACCGCGGGGCGCAGCTGGTTACTTCATACTCATAACACTGTAGTAGTGTATAAAGAAGATTTTTCAAATATTTCGATTCATTCATTTTTATCCATTGACATTCAACTCGACTCATAAACACCTATAGAAAATTATAAAAAAACAAATATATAACTATAAAACATTTATATGGAAATTATGACCTTATTTCATAAGAGTAATGTTTAAAGTCTATTTTTTACGCTAGAAACACACACAAGAAAAATCTGCCTTTGTGTGTGCAGAGTTTTACTTTACAGACAATTTATTTATATTTTTAAGTGATATATCTATTTATATGTGAATTATGAATATGCTTGCTTTTTTCATTGTGCTCATATGTATTAGTATTGTAAATTATCATTTTATGCTATAAAATAGCCATAGGAATAGCCTGTTCATTTTATGTTTATTACTTTGATGTACATGTATATTATTATGTTAATATATAATATCTACACAGGAATACAAAGCCCATGATTCAGTCATATAATAATGCTACAAATGAATTAGAGAAATGGGATGAAGCTTGTGTAGGTTTTTCGAATAGCCTCCCAAATAAACCTCTGAAAAAGGTAGATGAAGGGAAGAGAAAGATGAAAGAAATATGTGAGGATCACAAACAGCTTAAAAATAAGAAAATGTTAGTTGAAAAGCTTATTGATCTATTGAAATGGGAAGAGAAGTGAGTATATTCAATTTGTATTTTTTTACTGCCTTTGACAAAAATGAAGATAGTTCTTTATTTAACTATTTCTTGAGTTGGTTTGGTACTTAATAAATCAGGGTTTTCAACCAATGGGCGTGATTAATTTTGTGTTTGTGTTTGATAGGAAATTGTTGGAATCATTGGTCCCAGAGATAGTATCAACAATAGTGTCTTACTGATAATCCTGTACTTTATTAGTATTGTTGAAAAAATAAAATCATTCCTCCACAGATCTACCACAGATACTAAAACTGATAAGACAAACTATTTTGTCAATACATTAAAAATTGTGATACATTTAATTGAAGGTCATATTACAGGTTCATATTTGTCTCTATATAACTCACTTAAAGTGTAAAATTAATCAGTAAATAGAGTTTTATAATGATATAATGCATTAAGTGTAGTCTGATAATCTCACCTAATATAAATGTAATATTAAAATCATTCTTACGGAAAGATCATCATAATTAAAACCGATTTTATCTTCTTGGTTGCAGGCATCTTCCTGATCTTGAGCTTCAAAAGAAAAAGCCAAATGATTATCATTGGTTCAGTTCAATTTATGTTGCCATTCCTCCTGTACGCTATGGTACCAGGTTGTTAAACCTTTTGACATATTCTTTTTTAAATAAGAAACCTACTTGATGTTTTGATAAAAATTATGATATTGGTTATGATTTGATTATATTTTTTGTAACTTAATAATTTTCTTGAAGTAACTTTGAGCATAGAAATTGATTACATATATATTTTCCTAAATGTTTTTTACAGAACCCATACTGTGATGCTTGTTACGAAGACTGGACATGTGGATCTTATAGAAATAACTTTACAGTCACCAGTTGATATTTCAAAGCCAGAATGGGAAAGATGCCATTTTCAATTTAATATGAAACATGATAATGAGATGTAATATAAAAGAATGATAAATTAAGAAAAAACATGATTACTTTCTATTTTATTTTTTGTAATACATACATTTATTCAGTATTAACATATTGTTTTTTGTTTCCAATTTTCCACCTTAAAAGGCTGAGGTATAACAAAGTCAGCATCTTGTTCCAATACACAACCTAAAAACTTTGGTACATTCAATATTGTACCAGAGAGGATGTGAGGGAATTTATTTTGTTTATTTTCAGTATAAGTGAACATGAGCCTCTTACTGATGTAATCACCACTCAGAGATACATTACCAATTTCTATGTATTCTTTTAAAGATGATGAGTACATTTCAATAGAAACTCTTAATGACTCCCAATTGTGCAATTTATCTGCCGCTACATAAACTAATCTGAAGTGATAGTCTAATTTGCTGTACAAATTCTTTATAATTTCAATAACATTATTGAGCTGAGCATCGAGATCTGAACCATCTTTAGTAGCAACAAACATTTGCACAACTGATGACTGACTGACATTAAACAAAGTGTTTTCCTTATTATCCCTTGGTGCATAAAGGCGACCCATAGAAAAATATTGCAGCGGCAAAAGTTTGCTGTATATAACATTTTTAGCGTGATATGCAAAAAATGCACATAAAGAACCAGCTCCAGTTAAATGCATACGCTTATCTGCATTGACTTCACTATTTTCATTATCATGTAAAATAAATGTGGAATTAGGATCAGTGTGATCTATACCACATCCTTCAACAATCAAACTTTTAACAAAATCCGGACATGAGAATTGAATAAAATTATAACTTTTTAAAAAATTGCTAAAATAAAACTTAGCTCCTAGCTCAAATAAAGCCGCATCACCTGTTAGGTAATAATTGTTATTATTCATGAACATTAGTAAATTTTGCTCCTGACCTATTATTGAATGATTCTTACAACTCTTTGGAGGTTGTTTGTGTTGATAAATTAGTTTATTTTCATTATCAGGAGTAAGATTATGCAATGAATTGGGCAAGTGTAGTGCTTCAACAATTGCAGCTTCCTCTGCTGCCCATAATGGAGCTTTAAGGTTCTTTAAATTTTCTTTTATTAAATTCACTTGAATTTTTAACTTTTCTATCTTATTACCTTCAGTTTCATGTTTATACAATTCATTCAGTTGTTTAGAATATTCATTTCGTCTATTATCACATTCTGTTTTATGTTTCTTCAAATCAATATAAACATTCCAAAGGTTTTCCAATTTGTCCACATCAAAATTAGACTTCCTTTTATTTAACATTCTCAATAAAACATCCTTATCACTCAACCGATCAGGGAAGTCAATGTGTGGGAGTAAAAATACAAAATTTTCTGTAGCTTTTAGTCCATTTATAAATAAAGCAGAATATCTATGTGGTAAGAAATTGCAAACATATGTTTTATGTAGAATTTTACTTATACTTTTAAGAAGCATTTTCTTCAGTTTTCTTCTTTTTACTACTGGGTGTATCTTCACTGATCACCACATCGCCATCTTTGTCCAATAATGTAGATTGAGTTACTATTTTTCTTTTATTTGGAAGTTTAAAATTACCAAATCCAGCGGCTCTTTCCGATTCCTCGATAGTATACGGTTCTAATTCTAAGGCTTTTAATCTTTTTTTATGTACCTTTGTTTTAAAATGTTCTTGCAACGCTTTGTCGTCTATAAAATAACGTGCGCAGTGTAAGCAGTAATGCTGCGCCGCGCCAGGCAGGTCTAAATCAACATCTTGATTCAATAACTTCTCTGCTTTTTCTAAAATAAAAGTGTTATCGCTGTAGAAACATAAATTTACAAATAACCTCAAAGTTATACGTCAAATTTTGTCCATGTGACAATGTCTATTTGCTAGTCACGTCAAGTGTGACTCAAAATTACCTACCTTCTTTGAGATCACCATCTATTTCATCTAAATCTTTCTTTCGATTACGCACTCGCCAACGTTTTTTTAAATGTGTATCACCATGGTGGTATTTTTTGCGTTTATAAGTCATAATTACTCTTCTACTTTATTTAATTTATAAACAATTTGGTTGTTTAGAATCGTTACACGACCTTAACGACAGCAGACAGATGACATGCTTTATTTGACAACTGTTACCAACTGCATGACGTAGCTGTCAGTTCCTTGACAATTTTACCAGCACAGATTAAATACCTACTAATTAAGATTGATGATTTTTAATATAAAATAAAGAATTATCCGTGTAAACGCTATCTACCATTTCTTCTCAACTCATTTCATCTATGAAAGTCTGCCATCGTTATTTAAATGAGCTATCTAGCACTAAAAGAATTTTTCAAATCGGACCAGTTATATACCATGAACATTATTAACAATAGATGTCGCTACTAACGGCAATGTCCCAAGAAAAACACGCTTTTGAAGTTTTTTTCCAGATACTGATATATCTTTGAAAAACGGATACAGGTATCGCTTCTCGGCCTTTTGGCTAAGATCAAAGTGTAGTATCTGTTCTTTTCAGCTTAATATCTGAAAGTACCCGCACGGCGGGACCAGTATATTAAACTGATTTTTGTAAATCGACGGGATGTTCGGGGCTCGCTCCACTCCCGTCACGAGTCGGCCCGGCATTGCAGTGCCGTCGGGATCGGCTCAATAAATTCTTATTGGTAATTAGAAAATTGTTCTTTATTGTAAGAAATGCAATGTTAAATCAGTATAAAAAACATATTAAAGATAAATTATGCTTCATTGTTATTATACATAACTTACTAATTGTTATCAGTATCACATAAACAACGAAAAACATAAATACATTTAACATAAATGGTTCCTTAATTTTTAAAAATGGAATTTAATATTGATAATTTATAAGACTAGCTGCGCCACGCGGTGTCACCCGCGTGAGTCCGTCTCCCATAGGAATATCGGAATAAAAAGTTGCCTATATGTTATTCCAGTTGTCCAGCTGTCTACATACCAAATTCCATTGTAATCGGTTCAGTAGTTTTTGCGTGAAAGAGCAACACAACCTTACAAACTTTCGCATTTATAAATTATAATATTAGGAGGAAGTAGGATAGAATAGGATAGGATGCTACTAGCATTAAAATACAATTCTTAATACAAATCTTGCGTTCAATTATCGAACAACGCATTTGTTTATAACATATTTATATTGCACAAAAATAGTTTAAGAGAAAATTTCCGATGATTAATTTAGAATTTTAATTATGCAACATTGTTATTTAAAAACAGAAAAGGGACATATATTTTTAAAATGTTTACCTTCTGGATATTGCACCAAGGGAGCATTTTTTAACGACTTCTAAAAACGGAAAAGGTGAAGGTTCTATAATAGTCTGAATGTATTTTTATAAATTACTATAATCATCATACTTGCAATGGACCCGTTTAAGCAGAAATCTATTGCATGAATAAGTTAAATATTATGACTGTTTTTTCATGCAATATGCATTGGTCATTTATTTAAAACGTTTCTTAAATTCTATCTATAGTTATACTAATACTCATAATATTATAAAGCCGAGGAGTCCCTTCCTTTGATTAATAGGTATTATCTTAATATATATACTCTACCTACCTACTCTCTTACTTCGCAGCTTTTACTTTGCCTTGTGGTTGTCTGGTGGTGGTAATCGCTCAATAGCGATAAGACCGCCTTCTGTACCTCAACTTCTTGTGCTGTTTTTTTTTAATAATAAATAATAAATAACATGTTATCTTGTTCTTCTTTAAATCGCATGTGCAGCTTGATCCTTAAAACTTAAAAATAAGATACTTTATATTCTTTCAATAAGGATAAATGACTACCCGGGCGGAGCTGGGGCGTGCAGTTTTGGTTAATAACAAGCAATGTTGATGATGATGATCTTCTATACATCATTTTTTTTAACCGCTTTAGACTCTTTTCTGTCGATAAAAACAGGCTATGGTCTCTTCATTTGCTATTATATGTCTTAATACAAAGTTTCGTTGTCATGTCTTTTGACGAGTTTCCATACAGACACTCATCCCCCTTTTTTTTAAGTGGAGAATCCTCATGCACACCCACAGCCTTAAGGAAAAGACCGCGGGTTATGTCGGACTCTTACTGCCTGTATGACATAGGCAGTAGACCTACCGACTAAACTCCACTGTGTTCGGTTTCACTACGTTAGCCGAGGTCGTGGGAACTCTTCGAGAAATCGTCCACGACAGACATTCATCCCCTCTATTCAACTCCTTTTTTTCACAATAAATAGTAGCGTATCATTCCTGAGAATCAACTCTTTCTGTGTACTGTTTCATCAAAACCGGTTCAGTTTAGGCGTGAAATCGCATTCACATTTGTAATAATTTGAGCTAGTAGCGTATAATAAGAATGCGTTTTCTGTTGGATCGCCCAAAACATAATATATAGCATTACTCAGTTCTCACCGTTAAAGTTAGACGATTCGTCTTACGGTCATACAAATAAGAATATTAACTTATACGCAAGCGTGATGCGGGACAGAATGTTTTTGTCAATAAAGCGAGTCCTAGGTGAACCTAATAACTATTTTTTTTCATGTCTATTTCTCACATTAACTCAATTCAAAGTAATAATGACAAGTTGTACAGATAATTCTAAATGCAGATAGTGATGAAAGGTTAAAAGGAAATAAAACTAAAATATCGTTTATTTTAATATAATATATTCTTACTATAATAAAATTCAGGGAAACAGTATTATACACGAATAAATACAATACTAAGGTTAAAACTACAAATTTCTTTTGCATTAAGTTAATATGATTCGCTATTACAAATAATAAAAATTATTATTATTACAGATTGCTCAATACACAAAAATGATAGGAATGATTTGAATTATGAAATTAGAAACATATAAATCACATTATAATGTTATAATTGTGAGTTATATGAATTGTGTATTTTTTGTTCAAGCAATAAAAATACACTTGTAAATAATATTTGATCCCAGTTACACCACTGGATGAATAGGTCTTACAATAACTAGTGAAGGCATTACAGGTGTGATACAACGCGCAACGCAATAAACGCGTGCCAAAAACAATACTCGCACACAAACGCAAACGTAATCAATAATTAAATCAAATTCTAACGACATACCACTAACTCCGCCTACTCTATAACTATTCATATCTAAATATTTTACCATCATACTTTCATATTTAATCCCATGTGATAAATTTCGTATTAATTTCATAAATATGCGCATCGACTAATTTGTAAGCATTATATACATATAACAATAAATTCAACTTTTGAAACAAATTTTAAATCTTTTGTACATAAGTATTGATGAACAATAAATGTTATTTTAAACATTGAAGCTTAACACTCGATCCAATTATTGCACTAAACTGCTATTTGAGGCCTGTCAATTTCTCATCTCTAGTTTTAAATATAGTTCTTTGCTCCTCTAATATTTGCTAGTTCTACGAAATTAAAGGTTAGCATATTAATTTTTATCATTAATATGTAATTACATTTACGGACAACAATATAAGAGTTAGTACAGCTGTAATATACTTTTATCTTTGTATATAAATATATATGCACCTTAGTTATTATATTATTCCTACGGAAAACATTAATTGCGAGAACTTTATTTATGTTTATAATGAAATGAAAAAATATGTTAAATTGATGACGCATATTTTTTTATTGCTCAAAAGCTATAGTGCACATACATAGGTTTGCGAAGTCAAGATTCTAAAAACAAAATGATATATAATCAAAATACTGAGTGTACCGAATGTGGTGAATCAAAAGTAGAATCTCTTCAACGCTAATAATTTATTATTTCTTATGTTTATGTCACTACAGAAATACATAAGAACTTTGTACAGACCGATGTTTAATAGAATCAGTCCAAAAATCTAACATAACTTCAATACATTTTCGACAATAATTGTTAAGTTGCAGTAATTTAGGCCATCTGTGTATGAAACAATGTACCCAAGATTCAATTATATAATCGAAAATGTATGGATAACATATTTTACAGACAGTTATAATGAAATTTGTCTAATTTTAACAGCAACATGATACAGTATATAGACAAAGCCCTAGGCATAGTATACCTATCTATTCTGACTAATCATTTATCGCAATATTGGTTTGTACAGGGTTGCCAGATTTTAATTATAATTTATATATATTGGTTTTATCTTTCATATGGATCATTGTTAACCACTTAAATAAACATATGTATGCAATAAATAAATTTAATGAATTTGTCCAATTAACTAATAGCCACAATTTTAAATTTATGTAAAATCTGGATAATCTGACAACCCTGATATAAGACACAGTAAAAATAGAAATTGGCTTTGATTAAGTTATTAGAATATTTACGAAACTTCTCTTATCAGCTCTACAGTCAACAAAAACACTTGCATATCTGCATTTAACATTTTGCAAGCAAGGGACATACAGTCCCAGACCAGTCCATGACAAATGACGCAAGCAACATTTGTCTTAACAGGCGATATATGTCCTGAACCATTACACGTGTTCCATTGCAATTAAATTGTATGACTTATATACCATTATTTGAAAAGAATTAAGCATCAAATTAAAGTTCAATCACTGAACGAAACATTAGCACTTCAGTCACCTCACTAATCAAAAACTTGTATGCTAAACCAATCATGAGTAGACTTGACCGATAAAATGTGTGACATCAAACTTATTGGTGGATGCACTGCACTCTATTTATCACTTCAAAACACGTGTTTATATCCGACAGCTGGTTGCCGGCATAGCAGCTATATCGCCTGTTGAGCGCGGTTCGGGCTCCATTAGAAGCGCGCGTAGTTCCCCCAGGCGGGGGCGGGCGAGCCCTACATGCCGTAGCCGTGGTAGGGCGCGGGCGAGGGCGCTTGCGCCGCGTACGCGTACGGCGACGCCTGCGCCGCTACGCCCGGGTACGCCATCGATGGACCTGCGGCCATTGTACATGAATTATTGCAGAATATCAAACATACACGTATTTTATTAAAAATGGATCAGACTATTAATGTAGATAAAAATAGGAATTTATTGCCGATTATATTATAGTAATGGATTAACAATTATTATATAGTATTAACAATGGTTTTAATTAATGTGCTTTCATTAAATCTCGTCAAATAGTAAGAAAAACGAAAATAAAGAAATCTCACCGGCAGTAAGCATAAGCTGTGGTTCCATGATCATGGCTGGCTTGGCTTCGTGTTCAGCGCTCTCCGTGCTGCGTTTCGCGTCAGCTTCCTCTAGTTTCTCCACTTTTGTCGTTAATTCGCGTACAGTCTGCAAAATATTAAAAATACAATATATTGTTTGGTATTAATTTTTAATAAAAATATATATGTATCCATGATGAAGTCACAGATTAAATTTTTAATCATTATACTATTTTTGGGAACTCGCTAATTATTATCACATATTATAAGTTACCTGAATAAGGAAGGGCATTGCAAAGTCCATAATGTTGTGCCTCCATGCCAGCTCAATGACAACATCAGGTTTCAGAAGGTCATAGCACTGAAAAAATAAACAAGAAATTCAGCATCTTGCTAACTTACACTATTTTTTTATTTGATTCAAATATGTTCTATTAGCTTAAAAGAAAGCTTGTTTATACTAGCTAGAGACAACCTAATCAGAGGATATATTCATAAATATTACCTCTGTCAGGGTAATATAGGGTGTCTCTTAAAAAAGATTTGTCTAAATGTTATTCTTAAGTAAGTATTAATAACAAGTTTTTACTTATTATGTATGTATCTTGCTAACCATTGAATACAAAGACACAGTCACTCACTTGGTAGAGGCAAGCGGAGAAGCACTCGTAGTTCTTCCTCTCGAGGAACCAGTCAAGCAGCTCCTCGGCGACCTCCGGCTGGCGCGACTCGGACGCGTACTCCATCGCGTCCGCGTACAGCGCGTCCTTCTTGCACAGCTCCACGCTCTGCTTCCACCTGTTGTTGCCTGCCAATGTCGCGACAATTGTTATTTATTGTTTACCGCTCGCGTAGACAAAGAATAACTTGCATAGCTACTGTTCCCGTAGGATTGATTAGGGATAAAACATATCCTATGTACTTTCTCAGGTCTCACACTACCTCTGTACTAAATTTCATCTTAATCTGTTGAGTGCTTTAGGCGTAAAGAGACAGACGGATAGATACATAGAGTTGAATTGAATATATGAGCAGGTATTTTTTTATAAAAAATTGCTACATCTAACAAACGCAATTGTTACTTCCATTATTTTGAGATTATAATTTGCAGTCAAGTCATATTGTATGTCTTTTTCAGTAATAGATACTATGATATGAAGCAGTATAAAAAAATGTTTAACAGTATATAACATTCGTTAGTGTGATGAATTCAAGTAGTGATTTGGAAGGACTTTAATTCATAAATAAAATTTGTATAAACTACACATACCTTTGTATAAGTAGGCTGCAATTCGTCTGAATTCGGTGAGCTCGTGCTTTTCCAATTGCTGCGCCAACGCTATTGTATCGAAGTTGTCGAATGCATCAATCGATGTGCGTAATCCCTATAAACAACAATAGTAATTAATTAAAACTAAAACATACACTATAATTTAATTGATCAATACTGGTTACTAATTGAAGTGATGTATATGTAAAAATAATGTCAAGGAAATAATATTTTCTATCTACATGCAATTTTTTTCTGCAAGTGTGTTAAATAGATTATCCGAATTTTTCTTAATGAAAACAATTATCAAAACCTAGGACCATGTAATTTACATGAAAATAAACGCACCTGATAATCCTCCTCATCAATGAGCAACGAATTGAGAGCTTCATTCACCGCTTTATTGTTTAAGCTCTGCACAGATCTGAGGTAAGCCTTGACGAGTTGCAAGTGACCCGCTTTGGTGAAGAAGTTGACCGCCCGTGTGTGGTCCATTCGTGGAGCGAGGACCAGCAATAGGTCATTGAGGAGGAGCGGCTTGTAGTCCAGGTAGAATTGGATCGCCTTATAGTATAGTTCCATGTTTGCCACCTGAAAATAATTGTATTATATGTTCAATATGAATAGAATTAATTGTGGATATTATTGCAATTTCGTGTAGGTTAAACATTTTTTCTGAAACATGTTTAGATTCAAGATATTTATTCTCAATAAGACATAAACTCACTTATACGCGATACTTAATTAACATTTTTTCTGAAACATGTTTAGATTCAAGACATTTATTCTCGATAAGACATAAACTCACTTATACGCGATACTTAATTATAAACATAAGTTAAAACGAAGAATATTAGTTAGATTTTCGTTTAAATTGTACTTATTCATTGCATTCAAAAAAAGAGAGTCGAGTTCTTTCAAAATGTGTAAAATATTCTGCTAATAGTAATTTTATACAATTAAAATAGTGCATACTTTAGTGATGATATCCTTGAAGTGTCCCTCCCGCCACGCCTCCGTGGGATGCTGCATCATGGTGAGCGCCGCGTTGTCGTACTCCTCGTACTTGTCGTACAAGAACACCAGCTCCGACCACAGGTGCGCGTGTTCGGCCGCGCGGAGCACCTGCATTTACATAAAATACATGTAATAAACGTAAGTTATCATTAAAAAATCCATGTTTCTGCTCAAAAAAAAAAGAGATATTATACATATGCAAATATGAACAAAACTAATAGTATAATTTATTTAAATTAAGTACAACCTAACTATACTTGTCGATATTAATACAATTGTTGTATATTACAATATCCACAGTAACTTAGTTTAGTACTTAGCAATTTCATTTGTGCCATCTAATCAAAATTTAATTAAATCTATTTTTTTCCACACATTGTAATCAAATAAACAGTAACAGGGTACCTTGGGAATGTTAACTCTGGACCAGAACAGCTCCAGATGCTCCCTCATCTTGGCTGGCTTGTACTTCGAGTAGAGGATGGCCAGTTCCGTGAACATGCCCATGTGCGCTCGCTCCAGGCCAAGGGCTGCTTCCAGGAGACTGATCAGCTCATCGAAATGGCCTCGATCCTGAAAGATATTTTTTTTAAGGAATTCAGTTGTATGAATGTGTAAGTAGATTAAATGAAAGGTACAATATTCCTATATATAATTATTTTGTGTGTATATAATAAAAGCAATAGAAAGTAATATCAAGCTAATAATATTAAGCACAAAAAAATATCCAGATATATTTATTCATATATATGTAATACTTTTTACTAAACAATACCACAAAAAATACAATGTTTATACAAGAGACGAACTTATTTCTAAACAGTACATAGTACTGTTAATAAGAAGGAAATGTATAAAGTGAATAAGTATTACCTGATAGTAATTAATCAGGTCCTCGAGCTCGTCCGCGTGCACGACGATGTGCAGGCCGCACATCTGCGCGAGCCGGAACTCGCCCGCGTCCACGCACGCGAAGCACACCTCCTTCCACGTGCGCGTCGAGTTCGCCTTGCGCGCGCTGTCCACCGCACCTGAAGGATAGTGTCGCATTCGGTTATCATGTCACTTACTTACTTCTTATAAAGACTATTATTTTTTACTAGCTGCGCCCCATGGTTTCACCCGCATAAGTCCGGATCCCGTAGGAATATCGGGATAAAAAGTTGCCTGTATGTTATTCCAGTTGTCAAGTTATCTACGTACCAAATTTCATTACAATCGGTTCAGTAGTTTTTGCGTGAAATAGTAACAAACACACAAACATCCTTGACAACTTTCGCATTTACAATATTAAATATAGTAGGTATAGGATTATATTCGATATATTTATTTGGATGTCTTATAAGCGCTAAAGTCAAAGTGACAAAGTGCAATAGCTCTTTTGCCCTTTCCATACAATTATGGCTATTTATTCCCTAAAAAAAGAACCATTCCCACACAATACCTTGGAACTCCGTCAAGTGCACCAGCGTAATGGCGAGGCGCGCAAAGTTGCTGACATTATTGTACAACAACTTGGCCGCGTTGTACATCTTGTCGTCGAAGCACCTGTCGCCGATCTTCTGTATGTCCGCGTGGTTCGGGCCCGAGATGAACTCCTCGAGGTCGGCGAGCCGGCCGGTGCGCGCGTACGCGTATATCAGCTCCGACTCGATGTACGATTCGCGCGCCTTCTTGCGCGCCATCTGGTAAACGGAACACACATTGTTGTTGTGAGGTGTATAAATCATTCGATATTACCTTTTTGCTTGGAATTCTACAAATAGTTTCAAGAAAAAAACTTCCCTTGTGTATCTTGGTAAGTTTAAAAACACAAATCAAAATATCACTTTCTTGTCTGATTGCCAATTCGGGTTTAATTTATACTTACATAGATAAATTAAAGTTTTAAAAGTGTATTAAATATTTAAAAAATATATATATATTATTACTACTACCTCTTCACTTCCAACAGGTAGTAACTTGGGTAACTTATTATCTCTTGGCCAAATTAAATAATGCAACTTTTTCCATTTTTAATGACATAAAGCTTTTAACATATTTTGAAAGTTTCCACAGATCATAGGAACTCAATACCATACCTGTAAATACCGCACAAGATCTTCCCACGACTGCTGAGCGCTGGCCGTAGCCACCACATCCATATAGGCAGACGGGTCATCAGCCTTGATGTATGAGTCGATGGCCTCCTTGACCAGGCCCTGTTGCAGCTGCGCCTTGGCCAATTGCGACCACACGCCGGGCTCGTTGCAACGCTCGGCGAACTCGTACGCTCGCTTCAAGTCTTTCACTTGCTCGATCAGTACCTGAAATTTACATTTGAGAATTTAAATAATGGTATACTTGTAGCGTCATTTCATGGGTGAATTAGTATTTTATATTTAAACTTTTTTGGAATACGAAAATAAAGGAAAATAATTCATTTTTTTATTATGTTATTTATAAGTGATAAATAAATACTTGCATTTAGATTTGTAAACACAATAAAAACTTTCTCTTTTCCATAATGGGATTGAAACAATTCGTTTACATTACTAATATAATTTATTTTATATTGAAGAGATTCATGAATGCTATAACGTTGTACTTACTTGGATAGCAGATGTATTAACATCGAACTTCTTGAAGATGGCGAAAGCTTCTTCATACAGCTCATTGTTGATGGCAATGTTAGCGATGTCAGGTGCGTCGTAGTTGTCCAGACGGTTGATGTACTCCATGACGCGGGAACGATCGGCCTTTATAGCTGAAATATATTACGGTTATCGTATCAAATTTTGTAGGCAAAATGAAAAATTTTATATAATAAAAAAAGTTGTTTAGGGCCTCTGCTAAGGTTTTTTAAATCCTTGGTCCAATCTTATATCAGAACACATTTTGAAATAGTTAATTAGGACGTTATTTGACGATTTCGAGTTAACCAAGGATTTTTGGATTTCATGTAGATTACCCAAATTGTCATTCGAAATAAAATGAACTCACCAGTAAGGATAAGCAAGTTTTGCAGATTCCTGTGGTCAGAGAACACAGAGTTGTCAAGCACAATCTTTTCCAGCAGTTCGATGAGTTCATTTGGCAGGTCGGCCGTCATGAAAGCCTTCACTGTCACTGAGATATCTTCTGGGTCTTGGGTCTCCGATAGAGCGGTCTGAACCACCTGTAATATTGAAAGGTAATAATATAAATATCTATGCAATTTTCGTTTTTCTTGCAAAATCAATATTACTTTATACAATTCAAAAACTTTTCACACTATGTAATTAAACAAATGATGAATAAATGATAATTAAATAAATTATTAATTACTCCATATTATAAAGCAAAGGCGCTTCCCGAGTCTGTCCCAATTAATGTATGCTTAGATCTTTAAAACTACACAACTTTATGATTTTTTTAAATAGATAGTGTGATTCAAGAGGAAGGTTTATATGCGTTACACATTTATAAAACTGCTCCAAATTTAACGCGTGCGAAGCCGCGTGCTAGTAAAGTATATATTCCACGTGACAGTTGAGCTAGACAGAGTGGCCAGCGGGCGCACAACGCACCTGGTCGATGAGCTGCCGCTTGAAGGGGTTCGACTCGGCGAGCACCTCGAGCCAGAGCTCCTGGTCGCGGCGGCGCACGAGGTAGCGCGCCTGCGTCTTGAACAGCGAGTTGTCGTTGCACACCGCGATCAGCTCGCGGTCGCACTGCCCGCGCTCGTACGCCACGCACGCCAGGTGCGGGTCGCGCTTCTCGCAGTAGCGCCCCACCACGCGCGAGTCGTACCTGCGCCGCGGTGCCTTCGTTAGTGCCGGTTGCTCACTCAGCGCATTACATACAGAATTACTCTAGCGCCATTGGCGCACAATTAACAACCAGACGCAGACAATCACGCTCAAACAACGTCTACGTGTTTTTTTAGGCGGTTTTCTATTAGCGTATACATTTGAACTATATATATATATATAACTTTGAACATTTCTACCACGATATAGTTTTATTATTTTTTTTTTTTTGGGTACCTCACTTTCGACCATTCTCTTCTATTTAGAATTTGGTGATTATTCTGTGTGGTCCCATTTCATTCAAATTTAGTTCATTTTATTTAGGTCTTTTTTAGTTAAAATTATTTATTGACTTTTTAATAGACGACGACGAATTTTGTATATCTAATTGTTTATATGAAATTAAAGACTAGCGCACCATACGGCATTTTGATTGTATACAACTATTTTTCAAATTCATAAAATCTCTGGGGCCATATTATAATTCCACATTATGTGGAATGTTAATACTCATCATTCCCATTGATTCATTGTCTCAATTAAAAAAATACATTTACCATTGATTCTCCTTGAGGAATCTCTCCGGATTATTGTTCGAGTCGATATAGATCTTGGCGAGCGCGTTATGTGTGGCCGGCTCGGTGCAGCCCTCGTGCACACGCGTCTCCAACCAGGGCAGGAGGAGCTTCAATCTGGAAAAAAATGTTGTGATGCAATTTACTTCTCGAAAATAGCAGTTGCTTTTACGACATGCATTTCGTTGCATATTATATGAAACCAAGACACGATTTTTTTCATCTTTTATGTCAAGAGTAATATTTGAATCAGTCAAATAAATTTAAATGGGTTTGACTAATAAATAAAAGTTTATAGCCTACCTATAGGTGATGTTCAATCTAAATCTAGCTGGCCATTTTGTTAAAAAATCAAAGTATGACATTGATTTTTTAACAAAATGGCCAGCCTTTTGTATTATTTAAATACATAAAAATTACCTATTTCTTTTCTCAACTTCCGCAACAAGTTCGTCGGTAGAGAACTGACCGCGCACCACCAGGATCAAGTTCTTGATGATATCTTCAGCACAATCCACGTCCAAAAGCCCACCAACAACCACTGGCAGACGAGATGGGTTCACCTGTATATCAATTATTGACAATGAAGAATGAAGAATGAGTTTAAAGAAATTTTCTGAAATATTTAAAGCCAAGGACAGAAGAATAAATATCATATTTTTATGTAATAAAAATCAATATCATATTTTTATTTAATAAAAAGGAATTCAAAGAAAACATGTTTAAAAAAGACGAAGTTACATATTCAAGGAGAGAATTTTACTTTTTACTCTACACTGCTAAATTGCATTAATGAAAATAAGAGCAAGACGATAACATACCTTCTGCACATATATCTCAATGTACTTCTGCAAGCTGTTCCTGTACAGATAGAGTACGAGGTCGTGCACAAAGTCGAATCTGTCGCAGACTATGATGAGCGGCAGTTGGTCGGGCAGCTTGGCCTCCTTGAGGAAGTTCTTGACACGCTCGGCGTTGTAGCAGTTCGACTCGCGGCATATGCGCTCCACTTCTTTGATCTGACCGGTCTTGCATGCCGCCTGGATAAAAAGTTTTAGATAAATTCTTTGGAAAAGATAAATATCATCTTCAATTGATTTGCACTCGTATGAGTCATCTAATTATTCAGGATAAAAAACTACGAAAAGTTAGAAGCTTGAAAGCACATAATTTAAAACAACTTGGAAATTAACCATACATATATATATTTCATTTTTCATACACACAAGTATTTAAAATGACATTGTACTGAAATCAAGGATTAATTACCTGTATATACTTGAAATGAACTTCCGAATCCTGACTGAAGTTGACAATAGATCCGAGGAAGTAGAACAATCCCTCATATGTCTTGAAACTTTCGAACAGTTCAATCAGAGCTTTCGTCGTCAGCTGCTCATGATACTTGGTGGCAATCTGTACACAGATCTGCAAGTTTTGGCGAATGTTCGCTTGGAGCATGGCCTTGAGGCATTCGAGCGAATCCTCCACGGACAGAGTTCCAAAATAGTTCACCAGCCAGTCAGCAGACAGCAAGTGCGTGTGGACCTGTTATTAGTGATAAATAAAGAATATTATCTCTGATCAAAACGTAATACAAAGTGAAAATAACAACGGCTCAGTTTTAGGCTACAGCTTAGGAGATTTTGAATCTGAAGGTCGTCTGCAGCCCCTCGCGCGATTTAACAACAGACAATAAGAAACAGACATAACTTTATTAAAAGAAGCCTATAAACACACTGCATACACAGAAAATTGATACCAATCACAACTTTATTTTCAGATATAATGTCCCTGCATCATACTGTCACTGCATATATATGATGAGTTGATGGACAACTATACTATCATCTTTTTAAGTACATTTCGACTTACAGAGAGTTATTAATTAATATTTATAATTACATATATTATAAATAACAAAAACAATAAATAATTAACTGACTATAACTGTCATAAATAGATCAACAGCAAACACAAAAACATACCACGGCTCGCTTGATGTCGTACAGGTCGGTGTAGTGCTCCAGGGCGCGCTGCAGCAGGCCCGCCTTCTCGCAGAGCTGCGCCACGTGCGCGCGGTCGTAGTGCGTGAACATGCCGTTGCCGAGGATCGCGTCCGCCACTTGCGGCGCCGACATCAGGTTCATTTCCAGCAGGCTGGAATAGGAATAGTTATTTAGTACTATCATATCAAAAAAAACACAAGTATAACCGGTATTATTAATAAACATACTAAACTACTTACAAATTAGAAGCTTTTTGCTGTATGGAATTAAATTGCAAGTAAAATGAATTCCATGAAACACGAAAACATTCATTCAAAATCATTTAGCTTATGAACAAACTATTTCAGGTAATTATAGACTTTTTATGGATTTAAACGCGATTCATCCATAGTAAGATTATAAATGTGAAAGTGTTTCTGTTTGTTGCATTACCACTCTTTGATATAGTATAGTAACACAATACTATCATGATAAAATATTTTTCAGTTTCTCTTCTGTTTACTATCGTCCAATATAAGAACTATTTAAAGTGCATATATTTACCGAGTTTGTAATGGTCCCTCTTCAGGACGGTTGTTCTTCAACGCATCTAACAGGAAAGCGGTGCATTGCTGCACCATGTTCTGTTCCATGAACACATCCACAATCTGGTTAATATCTGCTAGAGGAGGCTCTTCAGCCACCAGCATACCGGCGAAGCCAGCACCTTGCTCGGGGCTGGTGCGCATTACGGAGCGAAGTAGGTAGATATAGTCGGGTGTGTAGCCAACCTGAAATAGTTTTGGTTTAATATGTTGTTCATTGGTGTTTAGTTAATAAAGGATAAATGTCAGAAGAATGGTGGCAAAATAAAAATGTTATACAAAATGAAACAAAATAGTGGTTCTTTTTAGGAATATCTTCAATACATAATTTCTAAACTTACCTTCTTTGCATAAAGAACAATTTTCTGGAATTGACCAGTCTCAGCAAAGCACTGGATCACTTTACTAGCTACGTTAGCACGAAGATACACCGACAAGGCCAGCGTGGGGTCCACCTGCTTCACCAGATCTCCGAGCTCTTCCGAACATTCCAGCTTCTCTTCCTTCAACCACTTCTCAAGAAGCTGTTTGCGACCTAATTGTACAAATATAATAAATTGCAATTTTAGCAGACCATTCATGTTGTGATTAGGGTAAAAAATTAATAATCTACCTATGTTTAAGAATAACAACATAAGGTAATAAATAAAAAAAATCAGCATATAATTATTACAACCCAAAACCTGCTAACCCACTTCTTGTTTTTTGAACATTTTAGTAATTGGAAGTAATAATAATAATAAAAAACATCTATATAAATACCAATAAACTTTTTAAATGTCTATGTCATCTAAAACAGTTCAAGTTCATAGCTCTTTGATAAAAAGTTTAATGAACAGAAGTGGTGATAAGATATGAAGTGCACTTGAATTATATTGTAAACTTTAAATTAGAAAAATGTTTCCAAACAAATATTTTAATCGTATTCTATTTTGCCGTAAAACACACTTCAAATATCTAATATTAACAAATCTAATATTAATATAAGTTTAATTCGTGCAAATAAATAACAGAAACATTGGGAATTTTCAAAATAAATTTTTAAGTAACATTCATCAACATCAGCCCATATGTTCCCACTGCTGGGACACAGGCCTCCTATGAGGGTTCAGGCCATAATCCACCACGATGGCCAAGTGCGGGTTGGCAGATGTCACATGTCGTCGAACTTTTAATTCTTGGACATGCCGGTTTCCTCACGATGTTTTCCTTCACCGTTTTTAAGCAGTGGTGATGTTCCACATGCGCAGATAAATTGAAAAATCAATTTATTTCCTGCACGCTCGCCCGGTCTCGAACCCCGACTTATCGATTTTGAAGTCCGAGGTTCTCACCACTGAGCCACCACAAGTAACATTAATGAAACAAAATCATGGAATTCTTTCCCTGTTCAAGTGTCACTCACCTTGCAACAGTACGGGACGGCAGAGTTCGAGTGACTCGAACTTGTTCAGCTGCGCTTGATCCAGCAGGATACCAAAGTACTGCAACAGCGGAGATGTCTGGCCGGGCTGAGTGGGCACCTGCTGGAAGCGCTGGATCGTCTGCGGCGTGCGCAGGATGCCGCGGGGCGCCATAGCTGCTACCTATTATATAATTCAAGCTCAAAGTCAATTTTTTCTTTCAAAAACTCAATTTATTATTTGTATTGTGATATTGATTATGATAGTACAAAAAATTTAACAAACTACATTTATTGTCACTTGATAATGGTAAACCATTTGTCCAAACCCTGTACATAGTGACGTAAAATTTTTAACGTACAATGACTTACAACAGCACCGTAAAAATTTGATTCTGTTTAATATCACTGCCAAGATAAATTGCGATTTGCGACTATAAAAACAAAAATTATTTTCAATTCCAATTCCCATCGCCCATGGCAGTTATTGTTTTGTAGCGAACCTGCATAGAATATTTTGCATCAAACCAAGTGTTGCAAAATGAAATAATGTAACATAAGTGAGATTTCCTTAAACATTGTTTTATTTCTTACATTACGAAACACGTTTGTATACAGTTGATATCTCACCTTAGCAGCTTCCCCGTACTGTCCATTGGTGAAAAGCATGTTGAACTTCCTAACAAACAGTTCCTCAGCACCAGCCAGATTGTTCCTCACGGCCATACGAAGGGCCAGCTCGGGATTCTGCAGTCCATTGTTGATGTATGGGACAATGGAGTCTTCTTCCACGGTTACAGATAGAACTTGTCCCTTGCGGTTTACACCTACGATACGATTATATGATTTAAATTTAGAGTTGCCATTAATAACTTTATTTGAATGACACAAACATTTATATAATGAATAAATAATGTAATGTGATATTAGGATTATTAAAAATTTCGTTTTTAATAAGAAAACATTATTAATAAAAGAGAATCTTACCAATAATTCCCCCAGTGGCTTCATGAGGAGCAGTCACGAATATGGTGTCAGATGAGATGCGGTTCATGTAAATGCATGTCCCGGTCTCAATGTCGTACATGTGAATATAACCGTACTTCGTAATCAGGTAGATAACATCGTATTTGGGCGACACTTGCATCGCTACGGGGAAGTCATTCTGCGCTTCAGCGGGGAAGAACACATCAACCGCTTTCTTCGGGAAAGGTTGGTTGCCGGCCGGAGTCTGTCCCACCTCTGAGTATTCACAGATTATTATACCATTAGTCAAGTAAATTTATATTAACAAGAATATTTTTTTCTCTCTTTTTTAAAAAAAAAAAAAAACAAAACACTCACCGATGATATGCAACTTTCCCCCTTGTGCCGTACGTACGGCGAAGCAGAATAGCGTGGACGGCTCCGCGTTGCCCTCCGCCTTGAAGGTGGCGAACGAGGCGGCGTGCCCCTCGATCGGCTGCGAGCACTTGCGCTCCACGGAGTACAGCTGCATCGCGCCCACCACGCGGTTCTGTTGCGCCGAGATGCCTGGCGGACACGGGGAGGAATTATAGTTTTAGGAAATCATTTTTTTTTATTCATGCTTTTTAAAATAAATATTGTTAACAGCTCTAACTGAAATTCCTTCTAACTGAAAAAAATTGAATTCAATTGCGATGCACTGATACATGAGGGTGCGAATTTTATGAACACTAATAAAACAATGCTTTAATAATTTCAAAAAAGGAATGAAAAATTATTGGATTTAGAGGTTTTGGACTCACAACTTCATTTTTATATTGAAAGTCATTAAACAACACTGAACTTACCAACTAACAGTAACCACTGCTGCTTCGGGTCAGTCCTGTAATTGATGATCTGGCATTCAGCAAGCGATGAATGCCGATCGAACATCTTCACGGGCGTCGAGTCCCCTTCCATAGACCAATGGTAGACAGACATCTTAGTCACGAGGGCGAGCGTGTTCGGAGAGATCCACTTCCAAAACACAACATCCTCTGTCATGGTGTGCGCCTTCATCTTAGATTTCATCTCGATATTGAATATTTGGAGGGTCTTTTGAGCTGCTGGGACACAGATACAACTAAGTTATAGCAAAGAGTTTAAATGAGCGCGTAATATTGATATTAAAATCGTACCGTTCCATTTTTATCTTTATATAATATAAAAATAGAAAATATAAATTATAGCTTATTATAGTTGAAGTCAAAGTGACTAAGTAGGAAATTTCATGGGAAACTACTATTACCTATAAAATTTATCAATTTCTATTCATATAATCCATTAAAATTTAAGCTTACATTAATTAGCATATCTTCGATATGCAACATTTTGAGCATTATTTTAAATTGAATAATAATTTAAATATTGAAAACTAAGGATTCACATAAGATGCAATCTTATTATATTTTTATAGCCATCGCTGCTTATACTTGTAGCTAAATGCGTGTCAAGGCTGTATTATATCTGGTAGAGACAATTACATAGCGACAATTTGATCTCTTTCAAATGAATGAAAAAACATCGAAAGACTTTTAATGAAAAAAATAAAGATATAATTCTTAAAATTACTATTATTGAATATATTTCGATAGATGTTAGCTAATTTTGATGTCAATTAAATCCGAACGCAAACGTAGCAGTGGTTGAAGTAAACAAGAATTCGACCGTTTTAAGGAAAAAAATATAAATTGCCCTAAATTAATTGTAATAGGAAAGTCAATATTGTATTAACTGGACAAATAGAAAAATTAGATTTAGCTTATATTAGACCTTTTTTGTATTATTCTAAAAAAGGTCACCTAAAGATCCTAACACACCTAAGTACAACATTTATATTAACGTAATGAATTGAAGAGTCCCTCCACAATGAGCTTAAAACGCAAGAAAGGATCGAAGTTTAATTTTTACAATGTGAAGGACTCTTCAATTCATTACGTTAATATTAATGTTGTACTTATAGTCATCAAAGTTACAATAAAATGTATTTTCTGTAGTAGTTTAGTTGACCATAACGAACATTCAGTTTAGATAGTATATAATATTCTTATTATATATATAAGTGTATCATCAGAATCCTAATCGAATACAAGACTCATCAACATTTCAAACATAAAATTCAAAATTATCCGCATGCTTCCACATTCAGAGCATTTTATATTACTTTTCATGTAAAAGTGAAGTCTAATATATGCGTATGACTCATCCACGAGTCAGTGCTCTAGCCTGACGGCGAACCGTGACGCAATCGATAAGCATGTCTTCCATCCTATATAAACAATATGATGCCGTATTGTCTCATTATTTTTGTTGTTTCAATTAACAGGCATAAATTTCATTATATTTAAAGGAAAAAGGAAAACACTACGATTCGTCTATAAAAAAATAATATTAATAACAGCAGCTACAACTTCATTTTACGATATCCATAAATTATATATTATGTAGTATATAGGAAAGAAGATGCTATGCGATGCTATCACCTTTATTTTTCATCATCAGTCCATATATGCCACTGGGACCACTTATGAGGGTTCGAAGGCCTTAATCTACCACCTTTATTAGTGGTGATTTAACAATAGTACAGTTACGTATCTATATAAAATGACATTCAAGCAAAGCTTTAGAGTGTTTGTAGACAGTCAGTAATTCTGCGTTATTTCAAAAAAAGGTTTATTTACAATAAACCATGTTTATTATTATCATTATCATCACATTCTAATATTATTGTTTATCCTTTCGTGAGACATAAGTTAATGATTCAAATTGTCAAAGGTCAACTGTCTGGTTCTGTATTCAGATTATAATCATAGCTAATTAATAAAACAAATGCAATATTATAGGATCGAAAATGTAAGAGGATTTTTTTGTATATTTCAAATACGATAAAAGAATTCACAAATCCACATTAGTCAAAGTAAAACAATTACGCAATCGAAAAGCAAGTTGAATGTTGCTTAAATTTTTTGGATTCCGCAAACAAGTAGGCAATCGATGTGATACCGCACTATGCCATTATACGCGTTCTGGCTTGGCGTTCTGCCGACGCCCTCTTTTTAATCTCACTACCCCCAATATTGAGGTGTGGGCGTTTCAATGACACTCAGCTTAACGACCATTCTCAGTTTAACCTATATTACCAAAATTTTAACATGAAAGTAACATCAATATGTTTTATAGACCCCAAAACAATGGTTAACATATTTTTTGTGTCTTATTGTCTGTTTGTATGTACGCCAGTCACGGTCACGTGCAATCCACTAGGTAGATTTTGACAAAAATTAGGTTGAACTTATAGCCCATATTTGATATGAAAATAAAAATAACTTTTATACGTCATCGGGCGATAAAAAATAAATTCGAAGTTTTTGAAAGTTTTTTAAAATGAAATGCGAGGTTTCTGCATAAAAAATTAAATCGAGGTTTCTACATAAGTTTTGTACTAAAATAAACAGTTGACGAGATATACGCAACTTAAGTTGAAATTTTTTTTTTATAGTAGACACGAGTGGATCCACGGGCGAAAAGCTTGTACATCGTAATGACTAATCGAAGATTCGAGATTATACCATCGTAAAGCCGCTATTAAAAATTGCATTATGTTACACTAAATTAAGTTTCTTAAGATATTAATGGACATATAAATTTTATCCATATGTGCATCAAATATTCCGATTTGGCGAAGCATCAATTTTTCGGCGATGAAGTCGGAGCCAAGATCAAGTTTATATAAATCAAATTCACCTTATTTCTTTAAGCATAGTGAAATTTGTAGGTTAACTGTACACTATTTATCCAAACATTTGATTTAAAAATTAACTTCAAAATAAATTTATTTTATGTTGCAAAATGTACGATTATTGTACTGTATTGAGATAGTCATAAATGCAGCTAAGTTTAAACATCAAACCTTATAAATTAAAAAAAAAATTAAAATGTACTTAAGTTGGTAATTATTTGTATTATCATTATGTAAAAGACATTAACTCTTACTACAGTACCATTGTGATGTTAAATGGGTTGCCTGAACCAGGAAGATAGATTTAAAAAAGAATAAAGATGTTTAATGTATGACATATTATTTATGACTATATTCTCATAACTTTTACCATATTTCATATATTCTTAAAAATTAAATTATGCTATATAGATTTTTCTTATTAATTACGGCACAACTAAATTTATTTTTTTGTATTTAATACATTTTTTTTTACTAAGCAAAGGTTTTTTTCATATTATATTTAATAATAAAAATGAGAAAATCAAACCCAATTTATACTAAACATCTCCACCTTGTGACAAACAGCACTTATAACTCTTTTCATAAATATTTGAATAGCTGAAAATATTTTATTATAATCTATTTTTTAATTCTCATATTTTTTAAATCTCATATATCGTTTTACTCCTCACTCATACATTCCATCAATTAATCAAAAGGTATAAATTGTTTGGTTTCTAACCTTCCACCCCAGCTTTTCCCTTGAGTGCAATAACCTTGCTGGCTGGGTTCATGATAGCTGAGTCGGCACTAATCGGCCTCCTGATGGGGTTTGTGGGGTCGCCAATGTCTATGATGACCACTTCCGAGGTGTCACCAACTTTCTCACGGACGCAGATGAACTTGTCCGACTCCATTGTTAGGGTGTTGAAGGAGATAGACGCTGGATTTATTCCGATATTTGTGAGCTGCAAACAAATAATGTTTTAATATATCATTACATGCATGAGGTTTTCTGAGTAATTGTTATTTGAATGTATCACATTTTGTTGTAGTCTGATCGGGTTAATGATAAGAAAATATGTGATATGTTATATGTGCTAACATAACAATATAATAAACAATTTTTCTAATGATTGGTAAAAAATTGACATGTAATGGCATCATGAGAAATTTTTTATTCATTTTGATTTAGATTTCAATTTATATATGATTATTTAAGAAATACTTAGTGTATATATATATTATTAGTATTAGAATAGTATTAGAATTACCTATATATATATATATATATATATATATATATATATATATATATATATATATATATATATATATATATATATATATATATATATATATATATATATATATATATATATATATATATATATAGCACTAATAGAATTGAATGTGTGATAATTATTAAGAATGCATTGAATCATGTTTGACTAAATTTGTCATATATTCATATTAGATACATTATTAGATCAAATAAAATGTATTTTAAATATAACTTTTTATTAATATCTAATAAAGTACCCTCATTATATTATTAACAAAACCAACAGTACATAATAATACACTTATCAGCCATATTTATCAGTAACAACTTTATAAAACAACTAAAAGAGATTAGTCATTGTTGTAAGAGTTTCTGCCCTTGTCTTTTTTGAATAATGTACAATATATAGAGCAAAGTATGTAATATAATCTACAGTGCATAAGGTTTCTCTTTACCCTTACTTTTCTTTGTTATATTATATGCCAGAACATATCTGGACAGCAAACTCCTACTTCCCAATTAGAAAATAATAAGATTAAAAAAAAAAACCTTATGAGCAAGAAGAAACAAAACATTAATAGGTACATAGGTTTTATTTCAATTAGTAAACTGTAAAAATGAATTGTAAGCTAGGAATATTACATGGCTTTAAAAATTATTAAAGTTGCAAGTGTTCAACTAATTTAGTCAAATTCATGTCATTTATTAATCTAGAAAACATATGATCCAGAAGGAATATAGAGCAAATCAATACCGGCACCCTCTGGCATTTGCTAGGGGGTGGAAACTGTCAAGCAATTGCGCAATGTCATTTTTACTATCACATCCTACTTCTAGTTATTGTATAGGATAGAAATTCAGAACAAAGGAGATTACCAAATGATAATTAGCTCCTTCTCATCAACCGCTATCGGCAAATCTGTTAAAAAGTGATGGGCGTACTCACCTGTAAATGCTCTTGAAAACGTATAGGTAGTGGTTGAGCCATGGTTGCTAATTCCTTTTATTTTAACTACACAAAGGAAGCTATCGAGCGATCTTCAAATATCGCGGTCTCTGAAAATATAGCACTATTTCAATTTCACTTTTCTCTCATCCGATACTATACGAATAACACCTTTTGACAATCAACATGGCGATCATTCATGTTTCAAAGCAAAATGATTAACGACCGGAACTAACAAAATACATTTCTGATTTTTCTACAATTACATTTATGTTACTCACTATTTAATTTTACTTCTACATTAAGAAAAATAAGGTGATTGTTTCAATTTAATTTGTAGAGAAAAACTACGATTAAATGCACCCACAGCTGCCACATACACAAATGAATGAAACAAAATGAACCGTGAACGAATATGAGATAGACAAAGACAGCATCAAAACTGCTGACCAATCAAGTTTTACGTTCGAGTTCTTGTACCTTAAATTTTCAATATTTTTTTTACTTAACATATTAGTAATACGACATCTTATAATTGCTATTTGTTTTTATTTTTCAAGTTAATGACTTTGGGCGCTTTAAATAAAATTACAGGTCCATTGAGATTAATTGTAGTTAATATTAGGGCTAGGTACTTAATGAAAACCTTTGGTAGGTTTTATTGTTTTAGCTATCGGCTAGAAGAAGAATACTATATATTGTGGCGATGTTAGATTACGAATCAACTGGTAATTGCTTCTTTACCGATATATATTTATATGACTTATGTTTGACATTGATTGATAATGTGATGGTTTATCAAAGTATCAATGTCACTTTCAAATGTTGACGTTCTTGTATTTTGAAATTGACGCATTTTGTTCTTGTGCGTGATTTGCAATTATTTACAAATTTTATTGTTCTAAAAATAAACAAAAATGGTAAATTCTACACATAGTCTTTATAAACAAATATACTTGTTAGTTGTCAACCTTCGTCTTATTTTATAATTGGTTTTAGTTTCAGTTCGGGTTCAATATGTTCCATGAAATAAACAGGCCATTTAACATGACCTATAGATGTTACTCTGTCTCTATGTTACCAGGGAATGAAAGACAGGACGTTGAAAGGGGTGGAAAAAGTAAGTTGATTCAAATGACTTTATTCTCATGTTGTTTTTGATAAACAATATTTGTATTATTTCTTACATTTCTTTTTCAGTTATCATGCCCCCATCAGCATTGGAACAATTAACTAGATTAAACATAGAATATCCTATGATTTTCAAATTAACAAATAAAAAAACAAAAAGAATCACTCATTGTGGTGTCTTAGAGTTTGTAGCTGATGAGGGAAAAGTTTATTTACCACATTGGGTAAGAAATATATAATTTTAAGGATACAGTAATTTTGCTGATAAAGAATACACTTTTTCGCTCATTTAAAATTTACTTGATACAGAAGTAAGAATATTATATTCTTCATAAAAACTTTATTTGCGAAATTTGGAAAGAATAAAAAAAAATTATCATGAGATGGGATTTGGACCCGCATAAAATTTTCATTTATAAAGCATTTCAATAAATGCTATAAAACTAAAGATTAAATTTAATAAATGCTGTGTTCCATCAATATACAATATTGTAATTATTGATATAATATTGCATATAGGTTGTGATGGTTTCTTATGATCCCATAGGCACATAAGACCAAAAGACTTGTAGAAATTTGATTCCTAAGGTGGGATCACAGGTGGCTGAGAGGCTAGGTGTTGCTACAGCTTGGCAAAAATCACAGGTTTAAATCCCACCTTGTGATCAAGCATTTTATTATTTCTATTCTTTAAAATTTCTCTTTTATATAGCATTTTAATTGCTATAAAAAAAAAAAAACTGTGTGTTTAATTTCCAGATGATGGCTAACTTAGTCCTAGAGGAAGGTACACTATTACAGATAGAGAGTGTATCACTGCCGGTTGCCACATTTTCTAAATTTCAACCCTTATCTGAAGATTTTCTTGACATTACAAACCCTAAAGCAGGTATATTAGGCATATTATCATACTCAATTTTCATTTAAGTGGTTAATTTTACATCTTTTGTGGAACACTATTGGACGCAGTCACTCTAAACTGGGTCTTGGTCTCCAAATACAAAATATGCCACTTATCCTACATAGAGTGACAATTGACATTGTAAACATTGAAGGCCTTTCGCAACATATACATCTTAAATATCTTTATACTAATATTTTTAATTTTAGTGCTGGAAAACTGCTTGAGGAATTTTTCATGTCTCACAACTGGTGATGTAATTGCAATCAAGTATAATTCAAAAGTGTATGAATTATGTGTCTTAGAGACAAAACCTGGTAATGCTGTTATTATCATTGAGTGTGATATGAATGTAAGTGTTTTAATTATTTTTAGAATCCATCAAACAAATAATGTAATTTTTAATTATTTTGAAGGTTCATAACTATGCCAAGAAAGTAATCAAAATTAATTATTTTATTAATTTGAACAAAACCACAGAGGAAAGGACTAATCTAATGAATGAATGACTGAACTAATCCAACAAATTTTGCAATTATTTTTTGTTTAATAATTTACTTGTACTTAAAAGCAATACATAGTAATAATATGCAGAAAAATCTAATCATAAAGAAAATACAAATGTTTTAGGTTGAATTTGCCCCACCAGTTGGGTATAAAGAGGAAGAACACATTCCAAGAGGTGATAGAAATACAGAATCTGGTATGGATGAAGACCCAGCTGTAATGATGCCAGAGGCAAGTGGCTTTGTGGCCTTCAAGGGTGAAGGGAACAGATTAGATGGAAAGAAGAAGAAATTAACCAGTGAAAGTGACTCAGAACCTCAAGCTTCTAATTCAAGACAAGTGAGTGTTTTTGAACAATGTTCATGATAATTGTTATTAAAAATAAATATTTTATTTATTACCACTTGGATGACACTGCCAGAGGAGCATGTGTAATACATGGGTATGAAATAAGGTGATGCAAAACCATTAAGCTGATTTTCTAAATTTTGGTCAAGTTTTGATTGATTGATTGGTATATTTTTTTTTATTTATGTAGACACACACATTATGTGGAAACTTCACAACCACATTTAACACACATGTATTGTCAAATGAGGTTTTGCAAGATGGCTGTCACTAATTCCAAATTCCACCATGGGCCAGAATATGTTTATAACACTATACAATATACATATTATCAATAAAAAAAGAATTGCATACAGATTACCTTTCATATTTTTGCTTACATAGACATCTTTGTGTTTCCTGAGTATGATATAGCCTTTTGGAACTGTTCCAAAAATTTTTACTTTTAAAAGAATTGAGTATGAAAAGTTCATACACAGAACAGTAACTTTAAAAAATTTATTCTATTCACAGCCATATGTTCGAGGTATTCCAGACTATGATTATGTCATTGGAACACTCAGATTCATCAGAAATTCTAGACCCTCTAGTGCAAAGGAAGAGGCTCAAGTTGAAACATTCCAGGCTTTTAAAGGTGAAGGATTCACACTACGGACAGCTAAATCGAAGAATTGAGAATATATTTAACTAAATATGATTTCGGAACAATTGATATGTACTATGAAAAATATTTAAAGTAGCTTATTTAAATAAATTCTTTAACACACAGCAACTCTCACTTTACTTACTACCCAATTGTATTGTGTATTAAAATTTTAACTTAATAAAAGGGGGAATTGGTTAATTTCAAAATAACAAGAAGTTGTAAGATAAAGATTGATTATAATTTAAGTTTATTACATACTTGCTAAGATATAAGAAAATGCAAACAAGGGTCAAGTCATGGATCTATTTTATTAATATCAACATAAACCCAATGTTTCACTGCCATGCCATTATCAGTCATTCTCATAGTGCAATGAGTTAAAAACATTTATTGATAAATGTGTAATACTGGGTAAATCATAACATTTTAATTACCTTTATTTTATTTGGTGATGGACGTAAATTTCAAAAGCAACAATTATCACTGAGTCACATTATTTTTTAAAATTATATGTAGTGTAAAAAACTGTAACAAAAGATAATACAGATATTCTTATTATAAAATAATACAAATTTGGAATTGTATGAACATCACATAAAGCTAACAGAAGAAACGATCTCTTTCTTAAAATCTCTTTAAAAATTCTTCTGAGCAGATTCTTGCGCGGGCGTTGACAGCCAATTTCATTTCACTTATTTCTTTATCAATTTCCTCCATAAAGTATATAACAAAATCAACGAGTTTATGTTTATACATTTGCTCTGTATGAAAATTAGTAATGAGGAAACTGATATGATATCCATCTACCGGTTTCCGTCGTAGGACGATAAAGTTTTCCGCTCTCATCATCATAAAGCGCATAAACTTTTTACACAGAATCTTTTCAATTTCATCTGCTTGTTTGATCATTATGCTTATTCGTATTGAATTGATCGATGATTCAATAAGCACTTTCTCATTGGCATTCCTTGAAATGATGACTGGATTTAATAACAATTCTTTGCTTGTACCAACCTCCACCTCCGGTTTATTATATCTTTCAACAACTTGTGATGAAAAATGATCTAAACACATAGCAGAAGTAAGCGTATGGCGAACTGCCGTTAAATACGGTTTTAAAGTGGCCGACATTATTTGTAATTTAAAAGAAAACCTTTAGAAGCCCACACCTAAAGATAACACGGATTCATTAGAAAAAATATATTCGCTTGAATCTAATATGATGTCATTTCTGACATTGACAAGTTATTTATTCAAGGGTTTTCAAGGTAGATATGAGGCTCTTTGATTCTTTTCAATACCGCAATACGTCCCCTGAGTTAATGTTTCAGACTATTCAGGCAACGATAATGAATTATAAATCGTTATCATCTCTTGAGCTGCAGCCTTTCAGTCTATTGTGTACTGTGAATGGTATAAAACATAATTAATTACTTTTACCAATTAGCTCGTTTTTGAAAAGAAAAAAAAATCATAAATCTCTTTAGTCTATACTTTTTGGTTTTAACTACCGAGTACTATGTCACAGACAACTGGGCAAAATAATGGCGGACGATTCGTAAAGTGACGCAAGCGTAACGTTTTACGGCATGCGTTTAATTATTAATTTGCAAGGAACGGTTATTATTTTATTACTAAAGATATCAATAAACACATGACCGATTAAAGCAGTGCCCGTTTAAGTTTAAAAATGGCGCGCGAGTTTGATCATCTCTTCAAACTACTGATTATCGGTGACAGTGGTGAGTGGGCGAGGCCTATGTGTTCGCTGATGATATTGAAGTTCATCTATTCCCTCTGAGGAAATGTTTGTTCGAATAATTGCTCTGTGTTTTAGGTGTTGGCAAGAGTTGTCTTCTTCTACGATTCGCCGACAATACGTTCTCTGGTAGTTATATTACAACAATTGGTGTCGATTTCAAAATAAGAACTTTAGAAATAAATGGTGAGCGTGTAAAGCTACAGATATGGGATACTGCAGGCCAGGAGAGATTTAGAACGATTACAAGCACGTATTACAGAGGAACTCATGGTGTCATTGTTGTGTACGATGTCACTAATGGGGAGTCTTTTGCTAACGTCAAAAGGTGGCTCCATGAAATTGAACAGAATTGTGATGTTGTTAATAAAGTTCTAGGTAAGGTATATACCTGATATTTTCATATATTGTTAAACCCACAATTAAATTTATATGATATAATCCTTACTATGTAGGTAATATTTTCCTCAAAAGTATTCACCAATCACAACATGACAATTATTAAGTTTTGTTCATTTGATTAGCTATTGCATTATAAATTTACATTAAAGCAACTTATACAATTTACACATGTACAATGTATTGGTCTGCTTCCTGGCTCCTGCAATCTTAATGTTCTATAATTAACACGCTCATTAAGTCCTGAGGGGGTGACCAGGATGCCTCAAAGCAGTACTAATTCCAGTGTGGGAAAGTTATGGCACTAGACGGTCTATATAACTTTGCCTTTTTCCCACACTATAATAAGCGCTACTAATATTATAAATGCAAACGTTTGTATGTGTATGTTTGTTACTCTTTCACGCAAAAACTACTCAACGGATTGCAATTAAATGTGGTATGTAGATAGCTGGAAACTTTTTATCCCAATATTTATACAGGATACAGACTTAGACAGGCGAAACCATGGGGTTTTGCTTCCTTTATAAATTAAGTTTATTGAAATATTATGTATAGTTATTAAAATACATGTCTGATTTTTTTTAGTTGGTAATAAAAATGATTGTCCATCAAGAAAAGTTGTTGTAACTGAAGATGCCCAAAGGTTTGCAAGTCAAATGAACATACCTTTGTTTGAGACCAGTGCTAAAGAGAATATTAATGTTGAAGAAATGTTTCTTACTATCACAAAAATGGTAAGATTTCAATATTTATCTATTTTGATAACAAGGATATCTTTTCAATACATTTATGTATGAATGAAGAATGAAAGCATTCCTGAATACTAATTGAAATGGGTATTTATAAAAAATATTGATGTAGTAGGGGCTGTAAAGGTTGATTGTTTATTTAGCCTTATTAAAAATTATTTATTAGAAAAACGTTTCTTTCATTCGTTCGTTTTCGATTTCTTTCTATCTGTTCCTTTATCACCAAGAGGATCACCTGACACCTGATTTAATTTTAAATATAATATTATTTATTGTAAACCTAATTTGTATTTCCTCTTAAAGAAATATTATTGCGAAATCATATTTATTAATATGATAAGCTAGACATAATAGAAGTTTGGTTCACTTCTATGGTTTCTATTTTAGTATATCACATGTTGTGTAATCCCATTACACTTCCATCTTATATTTGGCTATAATTCAGAATCTTGGAAATTCATTTTACTGGTTTGTTTGAACAAAGCTCTGGAGAGAAACTGATGCATTAAGTTTAACAAGTGTTAAGTAAATTATTTTTGTAGTTTGATGTGAAGTAAACACACTTGTTTCTGAGTTTTGGTATTTTTCTGATTACAAAACTTATCTTTACACAGTTTGTTAATACAAAATATTTGATTTAGTTACATTAGGATGTTATTTACTATAAATTGTCAATTTCAGGTACTAAAATCGAAATTGGAAATGAAGGAAAGACAAAATATCACAGCAAATGATACAGTACATTTAAAGAAGAGTCACAGAATAAAAAAGAAATGTTGCTAGTGTCTGCACACATTGGCACTAAGCCAGGGATGTCGCTTTATAATGCTCAAATGTTGAGATGCTGCACAACCCTAGCAGGACTGGTAGTTTGGCCATGTAATGTTTACCAATAAATAAACCTTCAAATGCATATAGAATCATGAAATGTTGCTACAAAAGGTTTTATTTTTTATAATTTCTAGTGAATTTTTAAACTTGGTATTTGTTGATCTCTTAAGAATAAAATGAAATATTTTATTTTAGCCAAGTCTGTTCTGTATTTAGATATTATTAAATCAACAATAGATTTAGAGCTGGGTTGCACACTCTCATGGTTTAGGGCATGTAAGACATGGAATCTTTGACTCCAAATATTACAATAAGATGTTGAATGCATAGTTAGAGTATGAATGTATTCCCATTATCGAAATTTATGTGATCGAGTGTCATGTGTTGAGAAATGTTGTATAAATGTATACCATTAATTAATTTTAAAATTATTTTAATATTATTCCAATTTGTATTGTTCAGTACATGCTATTAACTAGTGTCATCACATAGAGAAAATTAGAACAATAGTAGTATTAAAAACTTATTGTTTTATGAAAGTATTATATTTAAACATGTAACATAAGTTCTTTATTGGTTGGTTTGAATGCCAGTTTACCAGGGACCTAATAAAATAATCTCTAACAAAATAACATGTTTATACTTTGAATCCAGTGTATAATAAAGTGAGATCATATTTATATTTTTTTATTTAAAATTGGCAAAGTATAAAATTTATTGTCTACAATGTGTAATAAACCAAATGAATGAATATGTTACGAAATGTGTATTTTTATGTGTAATCTTACAAACATACATAAGTTATGGGACAATTCTTTAAATATTTTATTTATCCACCATTATAAATTGCCAAAACCTAGAGCTATTGCACTATTATATTGCTTTCATTTTTATTAAGTTTTCTTCTTCCATTCCAAACTATCAATGTACAGTTGGAAACATTTGACACTTATGTAAATGCATTTTATTATTTAATTAAATACTCTTTTGTATGTGCTTGTTTTTATTATGGATTTAAATTGCGAATATAGTGGGACCGGTCTAACTTGAATGAAGTTCTTTATTTTCTATTTGGGACTCATATTAATTTATAAGATATATTGTTCATACCAGCATTTTAAAATGTAAATAGATGATATATTTTGCCCATAATAAATGAAGTGTTTTAATTTGACTTCTTTACCTTAATATTTGCTATTCTCAGGACACAAAGAGTCATGATTTAGTAAAAAAAATATATACTACAGATAGTTTTATATTTTATATGGTACAAGAAACCACAATAAAAACATCTTTAATTGAGCAAGATGGATCAAAATTTGTTGATACTAACGTTTTCAATTATAAGATGGTTGTATTATTTATTTTGTTATGTGTGATTTGTTTAAAACAAAGTGGTATTTAAAAATACATCAAAAATACTGTTAGAACAATCTAGAGGAAAAAGGAAGTTATTACATCAAATACGTGAAAATATATGAAGTTAAAGAAATTTGTTACCAAAAATAAGTCACGGATTAAAGGTCTTGTAACCAAGCCTAAGTAATTAAATCTTTAAAAAAATTGTTTTATTGTCCTAATGAGTGAAGCCGAAGCGAAAAGTTTAACCGATAGAATACAATAATGGTCTACAGTGTTTTAGAACGTATCAATATCAAAGTCCGCGATACCATAATATGTTCAACAACTGTTGTTGGGCTAATAAACCTATTCTTTATAAATGAGATATGAATATTTGGAGAAGTGTAAGGTCGATTGCAGACCTTACGCCTCTTCAAATGGATTGCCGACTGCAAATTGGAAAGGGATTAGGAAAAGATTGAAGAGAGAACTAAAGGAAAGGACTGGGAAGAGTAAGGAAAAAGATAAGGGCCTCCGGCTTTCTTCCGCCTCCCCTGTATTGATAGTCATTCCATTTAAGTAGTATACACGTATAATCTTAAAATTAGATTTTATTATCAGCCATTTCAATACATGTAAAATACCAGTTAAGTTATTATAATCGAACATTCCATTCATTAAAATATATAGAAAATGTCAATTAAGAAAATAATGCGCTGTGGATGGCGCAAAATGTGTTTCCTAGTCTTTCTTTCATGTCGTAACTACTACATAGAAGTATTATATAGATTTATATTTAGTAACAGAGGTCAGAGAGTGATTTAGCTACTTTTTATTATAGTAAAACAAATTTCCAGCAGTGGCAGCTCAGTGGTGGGTGGTGGACCTTAGACTTCAAAATTGATAAGTCGGGGTTCGAGATCAGGCGAGCGTGCAGGAAATAAATTGATTTTATAATTTATTTGTATATGTGGTAACATCACCACTGCTCAAAACGGTGAAGTAAAACATCATGAGGAAACCGGCATGTCCGAGATTTAAAAGTGTGCCATCTGCCAACCCGCACTTGGCTAGCGTGGTGAATTATGGCTTGAACTCGTATTATTATACTACTCTTTGGTCTGAACCCATAGGAGGCCTGTGTCCCAGCAGTGGGAACATATATGGGCTGATGATAATGATGAAAGCAAATGTCCACTTACGCAAAAAGCAGCCTAAAAACATGTAGTACCTGCTCTATTACTCTGTGTTATAGATTCTATTAATCTGTGCTAACTGCTAAAGAGTAAAGACCGTCGATACCACAGAGTTTTATATATCATATGGGTAGACATTGACGTTTAATCTTTAGAAAATTTGACATTTCGTTGATTTCACTTTGGAATATTAGATTCGACTTCGAGGTTATCGAAGAAAATCATAAAAATGTCCCTGTTTTCAACTCTGAATCGTTATATTTTCAAAAGAACATCTACATTTGCGTTAGCTGTAGCAGGAAGCGCTTTCTTCTTCGAAAGAACATTCGACCTCATCTCTGTTTCAATTTTTGAGAGCATCAACAAGGGAGTAAGTAAATTGTTATGTAATTTTACCAATATGTATATTAGTGTTTTATATTAGTTCATACGAGAACTTAACATAACAGTAATGTGTGTAATTTTTTAAATTGTGTATTGTTATATTAACTTTGATTAATCCTTAAGTATTTTAATTTTAATGTAATATATTCAATAATAGTTTAAGTTTAGGTTGCAAATGATTCAAATCTACGGAAAACTTGAAAGAACTTTATCCAAAGATCTTGCAAGTTCATGCTTTTAAATAGTGAGATCAATTACATGTATTCATTTAAATACATACAAGACATTTGAAAATGGTAAGTAATTTAGTATTGGTTAAAATTGGTGAATAACTGACAAAGTTTTTCTTAAGAGTTAAGCTACTAATCTTAAAAATTTGAACATATTCAAGTTACATTTGGTAGAGTACATGACTAGTCAAAAACTTATTCATAAAAAGTGTGAAATGTGTGAAAACTGTATCTTGACATTGTTTTTCTTTTTTCAGAAATTATGGAAAGACATCAAGCACAAATATGAGGAATAAATAAAGAAAACCAACAATGAAATACATTAATTTATTAGTTTCAATTGTAATTTAAATAAAATACATTAATTTTATATCTGTATTTTTATTTGTTACAAACATAAATTTTAATAAAGTTATACAATTGACTAGACTCCATCTTACAATTTGAAGTTCTATATATTTTTGAAAAAACCACTTTCTCAATTAACATTAAACATAATGTTTCTTAAACTATTTTGTAATTAAGGGAAAAAAAACAGTAAAGAAAATGCATAGCCATTACAAAAATGTGTTATAAATTATAATAGTGCTTCCTTTAAAACTTGACAAGTGCATTATTATATTATTGAAATATTGAAATCAATTGGCAGTCTGATTGTTATTTAAACAAAAAATCAATCATTATCAAACAATTAAAGAAATATGTGTAGTACTTTGTAATATTATAGTACAAGAGAGATTCATGGTGATAATAAATTAATAAACTTTATTAACAATACATTAGTGGCGTTACTTTGATGTCATAAAGTAGTATTCATTCCAATGTGGGAAAGAAAGGCGTAGGCAACCTATATAGTTTTTGTATTTTCCAAAATGGAATTAATATGCTTAAGACATCACAGTAACTTCACAGTATAAAATAGTTGTAACATTATAAGATATTATAAAAAACTATTGAATATAATTCAATCAAAAATAATAATATAAATGAGATAATTACTATTATTTAACATAACAAAAAGGAATGACTTCCTTAAATATGAATTGCGTTTCTTAATATGTTAAAAATAAATACATTTGTAATAATTTAAACCTACTAAAAGCGTTTCTTAAGGCTAACACGTATCATACGTGCATGAGATATGTAAATACTGAAATTAACTGCTTTCAATACACCATATTTACACAAAGAGTTAAAGCTTAAGAATAATGTTGACATAACAATTTTAAGGGGTTCTTTATTGGATGCAATACTGTCATAGAAATGGTACTTTATTACAATATTGGATGCATTTTGAGTATGTAAGTAATGAAATTTGTATTCATAGACGAATTATATTATAATATACACTAGTTTAGATTTTCACCAAACATTACAGCTACAGAGTGATAAAGGATACAATTTTGAAACCTTGTATTAGTTTCTTGGTACATTAGTTAGAGAGATGTTAAACTACTTGCAGTAGGGGAAAACAAGTAATTTATGATATTTTTATTCCTTGTACATAAACAACTCTATAGCTGAAACATTAAGTCTTTAATAATATTTCATAAGAAGGAATCTTTTACTGCAAGTAACTAGGCAATATATGTATATGCTCTATATATCTATCATTTCGAGGTACATAGAATGATATTTTAGATCACGCGAAAATCGACTTGAATTTACTCCTGTACCTAGTCGTTTCTCACGTAAAGTTTAACACTGACTACGAAGAAGCTACCGGAATACAAGAGAGGCTTCAATCTACTTTATAATAATTGAATTTAGCAATCATCAACTTCTTGACAACTTCTGGACACCGGTAATTGAAATATCCTACCAGAATCATTTTCGTACTACAAGTGTTCTAATTGCCGATTTACCCGGGGTTCGCGATGGTGTCAGAGGAGGAGAAAGGGAGTTACTTACTATAGCAATCATCCACTTGGCCAATTCTAGACACGCTGCCAGGAAAAAAGGAGTTATTACACCAGTACCATTCTCATACTACTTGGTGCTCCTATGGCGGCTGTACTCAGTGTCCTCAACGAGAGTATCAGCGGAGGAGGAGGAGGGGAGGGAGCGAGGTTGGAGGGGGAGGGGGGTGTCGTGGCGAGGCTCTTCCGCTAGCGCCCAGATGATGTCTACTAGTAAGGGCTGTGCCAAGTTCCTGATCGCATCTTGATGTGCCACCTAGAAGGGAAATTATTTTGTTTTATATAAATTGGTATAAAAATTTGTGTTGTGTTAATTTGTTAAAGATACTGGCAAGAAGAAGTCGAGCGGTACAGGCAGTAATCAAAGACAAGAGATTGTGGTTCACTATCCTAACATAACATAAACTTGAGAAATTTTGAAAGAATAGAAAAAAATTGATCACGAGGCAGGATTCGAACCTGCGTATCTTGCCTAACCGTAGCAACGCCTAGCCTCTCGGCCAATTTTTTCTTCGGGAAAATTTTTTCTATTCTTTCAAAATTTCTCATTTATAAAGCATTTCAATGCTATAAAAACTAAAAATTAAATTTAACAAAGGCCGCGTTCCATCGATACAATATTGTAATCATTGAAATAATGTTTCGTATTGGTTGTGATGGTTCTTAATCATCTCAATGGATGGCGTGGGGTGCCCCTTAGGCACATGAAACCGAAAGAGTAGAAGAAATTCGATCACTGTGGCAGGATCACGGGTGGCCGAGAGGCTAGGCGTTGCTACGGTTAGGCAAGATACGCAGGTTCGAATCCTGCCTCGTGATCAAATTTTTTCTATTCTTTCAAAATTTCTCATTTATAAAGCATTTCAATGCTATAAAAACTAAAAATTAAATATAACATAAACTTGTGACATAAAAAAAAATAGTTATATCAACAGCATAAATATTGTGTAGTAACTATTCATTCAGTGTCTGAGTTTTTATATGTTGATCAGTTGTATACTTTCCAGTATAGATATTATGGTTTATAGTAGATTTGTACTTTGTATGTAGATGGCTTAATTTTATACCTGGATTTTTTATTTAATGGCACGTATTATTTTTAACGACAGATAGAACATGCCATCTTAAATGAAAATTTTAAGTGTTTATAACTTTTTGCCCGCGGCTTCGACCGCGTAGTCAAAAGAATAGACAACAGTTTTAGTACTCAATTTCATACAAATCGGTTCAGCGATTAAGGTGTAAGAGACGGACAGTTACTTTCGCATATTATTTTGTATGTGGTAGTCGAGCACGCTTCGGCACGAATTGGGCCAGCTCGCACCGGGGAAGTACCACACCCCCACAGAAGACCGGCGTGAAATAGCATTCTGCTGTGTTTCGTTCGGTGAGTGAGGGAGCCGGAGGCCCATATCCTTTTCCTTACCCTTCCCAGTCCTTTCCTTTATTCCTATCGCCAATCCTTTCTTAATCCCTTCCCAAAAAGTCGGCAATCCATTTGTAGAGGCGTAAGGTCTGCAAAGGACCTTATGCCTCTACAAATGTTCATGGGCGGTGGTAGTCATCCATCAGGCGTCCCACTAGCTCCATTGCCGACGGTAACATAAAAAAAAAATTAAGTAGGGATATAACTCACCAATTCAAAGTGGTGCACGATCATCTTCAAAGCGTACTCCTTGATATCAGCGGCTCGCATTCGGTCCGCCGCCTGCAGAATTGCTAGAACATTCTCAGGCGACACGTTGCTCTGCAGATTGTGCTTGCAGAACACTTGCAGGCGGTTGTTTGTGAATCCTGTATGAGTATTCCCAAAGAATAACAGTAAATCAGTTGTAGTTTATTTATGTGTGTCATTTTAAGATTTATAATCAACTAGCTTTTGCCCGCGGCTTCGCACGTGTTAAATTCGGTATAGTTTAATAGATGTTAAAACGTTTGTAGTTTAAAGATTTAAGCATACACAGGGACCTAGGGACAGAGAAAAGGACATTTTTTTAAATTATGTAGTGGTGGCTATAATAACAAATGACACATTTACAGCCTTTAGTATATTTTGTACATTTTTAGAAATTTAGATTTTTCTTATTCTTGTACATGTTAACGAAAATTATTCCCGCAATAGCACTTTACTAGTGATTAAATCTTAACAAGACAAAAAAAAAATGCAAATAAAATAATGTAAATGGAATTCAGATAGATACATCTGAATGTTACAACATTAACTTGATTAAAAATACATAATACACAAAAATTCATGCAATACAATAAATCATAATATTATAAATGCGAAAGTGAAAATGAAAATTTGTTTGTCTTTCTTTTACGCCGCAACGCAACGGTCTGGAGGTAGGAAAGAGGCTAGAGTGTAACATAGGCTAGTTTTTTCGCAGGGGAACATCCCATTTCTGTTATCCCATGATCAATTATGATGCGAATTTGAATCACTCGAAAATAATTAATTCCGGTAGATGGCGGTATATTTAAAATATGACACGTTACATGATAATTTTGACCAGGCGTACGGAAAGCTAGGGTCAAAATAAATAATTACCATAATATATAGGTGCTTGGAAGAGATACAGCGAGTCTTCTGTGGGCATGTTGGTGTCACCGTAGTAGATGTAACGCAGCAGCGAGTCGAATGCCTCCTCAGAGGGGACCGTGTCACAGATTTGAATCTGTGAGAGATTTGCATATTCTGATTATGAAAATCTAGCTAAAGGAGTAAAACCATGGTTGAGTTACAGTGGGAAGTTTAATAGACGTCTTTAATACATTTGTAAACAATAAAAATAACATGGAAATAATTATTTTATAGGAATAAATATGGTTTAAAAATCAATAGTTGAATCACGCTTCAATAATAGTTTTATAGAATCAAGTTAATTGTCTTACTTGCTCGAGTGCTTATACCTAGGTTAGGAAATTATTTCGTCCTGACAATCTTCCTCGGGATACTAATATAAACTCACAAAAAAAATATTTTGTGAGTGGCATCTCAAAACAGACGCAAGAGGGAAAAAAAAATCTTATCACAGAAACATAAAAACATAATATATACTACTGCATCACACACACACACACGCACACACAAAACACTCACATTGACAATATTGTCGTGCGGCGAGAAGGAGCGGAACATCGCCTCGAAGTAGGCGGCGCGCGCGGCGAGTATCGAGCGGTGCGCGGGCCGCGCGCCGCCGCCCACGCGCAGCTTCACGTCCGCCAGCTCCGCGCCGCCGCCCGACACGAACACGCACATGTCCTGCTCGAGTGTCGTGCCTGAAAACAGATTTTTTATTAAATATTGTTTTTCTTTTATTGATGGCCAGTGAGCAATTAAAAAAAAAAAGATTTGACCAGCATTATGGCTCGAATATTTTTATGGCAAGTTTGACCACATACATTATAATTACTACATATATAACAGTTTATGTCGTTAGTTGTGTATCCAGCGGTAAGCCAGAAAGGATTTTTTATTGATGACCTGTGTCTCATCTAGCAGATATAACTATTATTTGAAACTTTTTATATATCCTTCCTTTTACATTACCTGTTAAGTAACAAAATGGACAGTAAAATAACCAGAACATATTTTAAAATAGTGAAACTGGATTTTTAATATTAAACAACTATTTTTTTATTCTTCACTTCATAAAATAACACAACATATTTATTGTTTAGGGGTTTTATTGGTTTAGTAATTTTATGATATTTTCTATTTATTGTATATGGTATGGTTTAGGGTATTGTATACTGTCATATTTTGGTGTTATGTTTTTGCTGCGCTTAGTCATTTTATAGGATACATAAATTGTCTTTGGTTAGTGGTTTATCTATGGAATGTTTATGGTATATATATATTCGCTTACCAATAATCTCATCGTCAGCGTCATGTTGCGCGGCGGCGGGGTTCTTGCTGGGCGGCTGCTGGCGGCGGCGGATCACCTCCACCATCAGCTGCTGCTCCATGCGCTCAAACTCCGCGGACATCACGATCGGCGTGAAGTTGTACTCTTTAACCACGAACCTGACGATGCATTTATATTGTTATTTATATGAACAATGTGAGTATAAATATGCCATGATTATTGTATTTTTTTTCTAATACCAATTTTTCTTGAACGACTTGAAAAAGAAAAAGAAAAAGAGTAGGTAGGAGTAATTGAGAAATTAGTCTTC
>NC_052103.1:2863547-2866834 GCF_012273895.1 Zerene cesonia
CTCCTTGATACAATGCAAGCCCGCCTGGTGCGCGGCGTGTAGCGCGGGCAGCACGTTCCCGTAGCACAGGTTGGCGCGCAGGTAGCGCGCGCACAGGCCGCGTAGCCGCGGGATGCTCAGCCGCAGCGCGAGCCGTAGCACCTCCATCACCAGCAGGATCGTCGCTGGGGACGCGGGGTCCTCGTCTGGAATGAGTATTTTTATTCAGTACATTTGAGATCATTTATGCAAATTATGTTTGTAAAAAATAGCAATACATACTTGATAGCTTGGTTTTAGGCATTAGATATAGTGTTATTGGTCAAAGATAGGTAGCGGGTAAAAACTCACAGTCGGAGTTAAATTTAATTATCAAAGAAGACGCTTTTTATTTACTTTTATATATTGTGTCAAAAATCCAAGATCAGTAAAGTTTTCTTCAACTTTAAGTAATAAGTAAGTGAATAAAATTGTTAACTAAAAGTTTTAGTTAAGAAAGTTAATTTAAGGCCATGGCTATCTACCCTTTTCAGTAGGATCAATCCGATCTGTGTAGATGTAATTGAGCACCATGCGAAACGCTTCCGGCGTGGCCTCTGGCAATATGACCGTGAGCTGAGGACGAGATTTGTACGAAAATTCTGCTTCTGCTTCTTCCTCGCCAGCTGCTATACGTTTTGCTAGTTCTTCACGTGCTTCCCTGTTAAGAAAATTAATTAATTAAAGAATCAGATAATATTTAAAGATTTATGCTCTTTTTTAAGTCATAGCCGACAATGGAGCTGGTGGGTCGCCTATGAATTACATATTTAGAAAAATGTATACGTCTGTGTTCGTGTGCATTTATTATTTGTAAAATTACGTCAATCGATTGTAACATAATCATTTCATAAGATTTTAAATATCTTGGCCCGCTAGTACTGGCTGTGCATGGCGAACAATAACCCTAGGGAGTTTACCTTCTTCTCAATTGGGAACGGGGGGGGGAGGGGAGGAGAGACTCACTTGATCTTAGCCCGCAAGTACTGGCTGCGCGCGGCGAGCATCGCCTGGTGCGCGAACACGGCGGTCTGGTCGGCGCCCACCAGCAGCGTCACGTCGCAGAACTGCTGCGACTTGAGGATGCGCCCGAAGTCGTCGTGCAGCGTGCACCGCGGGAAGTTCGATAGCTGGACACAATACAATAACAATAATATAATAATATATAATAATTTAAACATAATAAACTCTAACTGAAACACATATTTATCCAATCAGGCTTCTTCTAGAGGCACTTTTGAATCGTCATGAGATAGTTTTACCATTTACCACTAGAAAATATCTTATATATAAAATTCTCGTGTCACAATGTTAGTCTCTATACTCCTCCGAAACGGCTTGACCGATTCCTCTGAAATTTGGTAAGCATAATGGGTAGGTCTGAGAATCGGCTAACATCTATTTTTCATACCACTAAACGATAAGAGTAAGGCAGAACAGCGTTTGCCGGGTGCAGCTAGTATCTTATAAATTCTTGTTATTTCTAAATTTACAGTGAGATTAAATTACTTCTGATCTTTTAAATCAATACTTAATTAAGTTACTAAATCGCTATTTTTGATCCCGTGGACGAGTACGCTCGCGGCAACGAGGTCAAATATGGCGATTCAGTAACTTTATTTTTATTATTATTTATTTTACATATGTATAATATTATATTTAAACATTTGTAACTAAAGTTGTAATTTCCCTAAATGGATAATGGATGTGATGAATAGATTTGCTAAAAAAATAAGTAACATACCTGGAAGCGATAGAGGTCGCCACTTCTGACATTATTGTCGACAGTACCACCAAAGATGTACAAAGCGTCACCCATCACCGCACCCGCATGGAACAAGCGACCTGACGGGATCTGTGAGTCAGGAGCTGGGTTTACCACCGACCTATAAGAATTAATTTTGTCAAGTGATTCCACTAATCAATAAACATTTAACGTAATTCCGAAACCAACTTACATACAAATAAATATAGAAAAAAATGGATTTACGCTGTTATAACGGAATGAATACTCGTCTTCTGAGTCTTAAGGGCTAAGGCGTTGGTTAAATACAAGTGAAGCCAATAAAAGCGGGTTACACGCACTATCGAGTATCTCTCATCCAGCGTGAAATAATAGCATGCTATTGTGTTTCGTACGGTGAGTGGGGGAGCCGGAGGCCCGTTTCTTTTCCTGACCCTTCCCATTCAATTCCTTATTTCCAGTCATCAATCCTTTCCTTATCCCTTACCACTCAAAAGCGAGTAGCGCATTCGCAAAGGCTCTCTGCGAAAGTTTATGGTCAGGCGAACCACCAGCTCAGTTACTCGCTGTGACATAAAAAAGAAGCACTCACCACATCTGCGTGTCCAGGTCGTAGCAGTGCAGGTCGGAGGGCAGCGTGCTGTCGGCGGCGCCGCCGAACACGTACAGGTGGCGCGCGTGGTGCACCATCACGTGCCCGTAGCGGCGCGCCGGCGCCGGGCCCGCGCTGCGCAGCAGGTGCTCCGTGCACACACGACTCCACCTGCCGTGCTCATTTGGATTGTACTTCTGTACACCGATACACCCATATTGACCTAGCCTACGTCTTAGGAGCTTGTAATGGAGGCATCGGTTTAAATTAAAGAATCTACCCTAATTTTTTCCCCTAAAACGAAGACTACTCTATTCACAATTTCAATAGATAGATGTGATGTTTTTTTTTTTTGTTTTTCATAGGGAATTGTTGGCATTTTAGAATTAGAAATGGTACCTTCCCTCGGGGTCGTAGTGACCTGTTTTATGGAAAAGAATTATATTGTTAAACTAAACTCAAACTGAAACATTTAACTATTCAATTAGACTTCTTATAGAAGTACTTTTGAATCGTCATAAAAGTATTATAAATTACAATAGCACCAATAGCACTACTGGTATGTGTAAACTGTTAAATAAATAATTATGCTCAGTTCGCTGAGAGCCACGGTTCGCAACAAACGTATCTGTCGAGTGCGCTTATCTACGAACATCAAAACACGTCGAATAGTTTGTGCATAAGCAAATAGGTGAATGCAATAATGAACCTAATTCATTATGGAGGAAGATATAATTATAGACAACATTGACCATAATAATATTTTATTCGAACAAAATGTTGAGGATTCCGGGAATTGTTTATTACAAAACGGTATGGAGAAGATAAAAGAAACTGAAGAGGTCAGTTCACGATCGAGTAAACGAGCGCGGGAAAATGACGAGGAAGAGATGTGGATTACAGTAGGTAGAAATGGAAAGAGAGTAAGCCAAA
>NC_052103.1:2867834-2928407 GCF_012273895.1 Zerene cesonia
AAACCTAATTTGTATTTCCTCTTAAAGAAATATTATTGCAAAATCATATTTATAAATATGATAAGCTAGACATAATAGAAGTTTGGTTCACTTCTATGGTTTCTATTTTAGTATATCACATGTTGTGTAATCCCATTACACTTCCATCTTATATTTGGCTATAATTCAGAATCTTGGAAATTCATTTTACTGGTTTGTTTGAACAAAGCTCTGGAGAGAAACTGATGCATTAAGTTTAGTAAATTATTTTTGTAGTTTGATGTGAAGTAAATACACTTGTTTCTGAGTTTTGGTATTTTTCTGATTACACAACTTATCTTTACACAGTTTGTTAATACAAAATATTTGATTTAGTTACATTAGGATGTTATTTACTATAAATTGTCAATTTCAGGTACTAAAATCGAAATTGGAAATGAAGGAAAGACAAAATATCACAGCAAATGATACAGTACATTTAAAGAAGAGTCACAGAATAAAAAAGAAATGTTGCTAGTGTCTGCACACATTGGCACTAAGCCAGGGATGTCGCTTTATAATGCTCAAATGTTGAGATGCTGCACAACCCTAGCAGGACTGGTAGTTTGGCCATGTAATGTTTACCAATAAATAAACCTTCCAATGCATATAGAATCATGAAATGTTGCTACAAAAGGTTTTATTTTTTATAATTTCTAGTGAATTTTTAAACTTGGTATTTGTTGATCTCTTAAGAATAAAATGAAATATTTTATTTTAGCCAAGTCTGTTCTGTATTTAGATATTATTAAATCAACAATAGATTTAGAGCTGGGTTGCACACTCTCATGGTTTAGGGCATGTAAGACATGGAATCTTTGACTCCAAATATTACAATAAGATGTTGAATGCATAGTTAGAGTATGAATGTATTCCCATTATCGAAATTTATGTGATCGAGTGTCATGTGTTGAGAAATGTTGTATAAATGTATACCATTAATTAATTTTAAAATTATTTTAATATTATTCCAATTTGTATTGTTCAGTACATGCTATTAACTAGTGTCATCACATAGAGAAAATTAGAACAATAGTAGTATTAAAAACTTATTGTTTTATGAAAGTATTATATTTAAACATGTAACATAAGTTCTTTATTGGTTGGTTTGAATGCCAGTTTACCAGGGACCTAATAAAATAATCTCTAACAAAATAACATGTTTATACTTTGAATCCAGTGTATAATAAAGTGAGATCATATTTATATTTTTTTATTTAAAATTGGCAAAGTATAAAATTTATTGTCTACAATGTGTAATAAACCAAATGAATGAATATGTTACGAAATGTGTATTTTTATGTGTAATCTTACAAACATACATAAGTTATGGGACAATTCTTTAAATATTTTATTTATCCACCATTATAAATTGCCAAAACCTAGAGCTATTGCACTATTATATTGCTTTCATTTTTATTAAGTTTTCTTCTTCCATTCCAAACTATCAATGTACAGTTGGAAACATTTGACACTTATGTAAATGCATTTTATTATTTAATTAAATACTCTTTTGTATGTGCTTGTTTTTATTATGGATTTAAATTGCGAATATAGTGGGACCGGTCTAACTTGAATGAAGTTCGTTATTTTCTATTTGGGACTCATATTAATTTATAAGATATATTGTTCATACCAGCATTTTAAAATGTAAATAGATGATATATTTTGCCCATAATAAATGAAGTGTTTTAATTTGACTTCTTTACCTTAATATTTGCTATTCTCAGGACACAAAGAGTCATGATTTAGTAAAAAAAATATATACTACAGATAGTTTTATATTTTATATGGTACAAGAAACCACAATAAAAACATCTTTAATTGAGCAAGATGGATCAAAATTTGTTGATACTAACGTTTTCAATTATAAGATGGTTGTATTATTTATTTTGTTATGTGTGATTTGTTTAAAACAAAGTGGTATTTAAAAATACATCAAAAATACTGTTAGAACAATCTAGAGGAAAAAGGAAGTTATTACATCAAATACGTGAAAATACATGAAGTTAAAGAAATTTGTTACCAAAAATAAGTCACGGATTCAAGGTCTTGTAACCAAGCCTAAGTAATTAAATCTTTAAAAAAATTGTTTTATTGTCCTAATGGGTGAAGCCGAAGCGAAAAGTTTAACCGATAGAATACAATAATGGTCTACAGTGTTTTAGAACGTATCAATATCAAAGTCCGCGATACCATAATATGTTCAACAACTGTTGTTGGGCTAATAAACCTATTCTTTATAAATGAGATATGAATATTTGGAGAAGTGTAAGGTCGATTGCAGACCTTACGCCTCTTCAAATGGATTGCCGACTGCAAATTGGAAAGGGATTAGTAAAAGATTGAAGAGAGAATTAAAGGAAAGGACTGGGAAGAGTAAGGAAAAAGATAAGGGCCTCCGGCTTTCTTCCGCCTCCCCTGTATTGATAGTCATTCCATTTAAGTAGTATACACGTATAATCTTAAAATTAGATTTTATTATCAGCCATTTCAATACATGTAAAATACCAGTTAAGTTATTATAATCGAACATTCCATTCATTAAAATATATAGAAAATGTCAATTAAGAAAATAATGCGCTGTGGATGGCGCAAAATGTGTTTCCTAGTCTTTCTTTCATGTCGTAACTACTACATAGAAGTATTATATAGATTTATATTTAGTAACAGAGGTCAGAGAGTGATTTAGCTACTTTTTAATATAGTAAAACAAATTTCCAGCAGTGGCAGCTCAGTGGTGGGTGGCGGACCTTAGACTTCAAAATTGATAAGTCGGGGTTCGAGATCAGGCGAGCGTGCAGGAAATAAATTGATTTTATAATTTATTTATATATGTGGTAACATCACCACTGCTCAAAACGGTGAAGTAAAACATCATGAGGAAACCGGCATGTCCGAGATTTAAAAGTGTGCCATCTGCCAACCCGCACTTGGCTAGCGTGGTGAATTATGGATTGAACTCGTATTATTATACTACTCTTTGGTCTGAACCCATAGGAGGCCTGTGTCCCAGCAGTGGGAACATATATGGGCTGATGATAATGATGAAAGCAAATGTCCACTTACGCAAAAGCAGCCTAAAAACATGTAGTACCTGCTCTATTACTCTGTGTTATAGATTCTATTAATCTGTGCTAACTGCTAAAGAGTAAAGACCGTCGATACCACAGAGTATTTTTATATATCATATGGGTAGACATTGACGTTTAATCTTTAGAAAATTTGACATTTCGTTGATTTCACTTTGGAATATTAGATTCGACTTCGAGGTTATCGAAGAAAATCATAAAAATGTCCCTGTTTTCAACTCTGAATCGTTATGTTTTCAAAAGAACATCTACATTTGCGTTAGCTGTAGCAGGAAGCGCTTTCTTCTTCGAAAGAACATTCGACCTCATCTCTGTTTCAATTTTTGAGAGCATCAACAAGGGAGTAAGTAAATTGTTATGTAATTTTACCAATATGTATATTAGTGTTTTATATTAGTTCATACGAGAACTTAACATAACAGTAATGTTTGTAATTTTTTAAATTGTGTATTGTTATATTAACTTTGATTAATCCTTAAGTATTTTAATTTTAATGTAATATATTCAATAATAGTTTAAGTTTAGGTTGCAAATGATTCAAATCTACGGAAAACTTGAAAGAACTTTATCCAAAGATCTTGCAAGTTCATGCTTTTAAATAGTGAGATCAATTACATGTATTCATTTAAATACATACAAGACATTTGAAAATGGTAAGCTAATTTAGTATTGGTTAAAATTGGTGAATAACTGACAAAGTTTTGCTTAAGAGTTAAGCTACTAATCTTAAAAATTTGAACATATTCAAGTTACATTTGGTAGAGTACATGACTAGTCAAAAACTTATTCATAAAAAGTGTGAAATGTGTGAAAACTGTATCTTGACATTGTTTTTCTTTTTTCAGAAATTATGGAAAGACATCAAGCACAAATATGAGGAATAAATAAAGAAAACCAACAATGAAATACATTAATTTATTAGTTTCAATTGTAATTTAAATAAAATACATTAATTTTATATCTGTATTTTTATTTGTTACAAACATAAATTTTAATAAAGTTATACAATTGACTAGATTCCATCTTACAATTTCTTACAAGTTCTATATATTTTTGAAAAAACCACTTTCTCAATTAACATTAAACATAATGTTTCTTAAACTATTTTGTAATTAAGGAAAAAAAAACAGTAAAGAAAATGCATAGCCATTACAAAAATGTGTTATAAATTATAATAGTGCTTCCTTTAAAACTTGACAAGTGCATTATTATATTATTGAAATATTGAAATCAGTTGGCAGTCTGATTGTTATTGAAACAAAAAATCAATCATTATCAAACAATTAAAGAAATATGTGTAGTACTTTGTAATATTATAGTACAAGAGAGATTCATGGTGATAATAAATTAATAAACTTTATTAACAATACATTAGTGGCGTTACTTTGATGTCATAAAGTAGTATTCATTCCAATGTGGGAAAGAAAGGCGATAGGCAACCTATATAGTTTTTGTATTTTCCAAAATGGAATTAATATGCTTAAGACATCACAGTAACTTCACAGTATAAAATAGTTGTAACATTATAAGATATAAAAAACTAATAAATATAATTCAATCAAAAATAATAATATAACTGAGATAATTACTATTATTTAACATAACAAAAAGGAATGACTTCCTTAAATATGTATTGCGTTTCTTAATATCTTAAAAATAAATACATTTGTAATAATTTAAACCTACTAAAAGCGTTTCTTAAGGCTAACACGTATCATACGTGCGTGAGATATGTAAATACTGAAATTAACTGCTTTCAATACACCATATTTACACAAAGAGTTAAAGCTTAAGAATAATAATGTTGACATTACAATTTTAAGGGGTTCTTTATTGGATGCAATACTGTCATAGAAATTGTACTTTATTACAATATTGGATGCATTTTGAGTATGTAAGTAATGAAATTTGTATTCATAGACGAATTATATTAGAATATACACTAATTTAGGTTTTCACCAAACATTACAGCCACAGAGTGATAAAGGATACAATTATGAAACCTTGTATTAGTTTCTTGGTACATTAGTTAGACAGATGTTAAACTACTTGCAGTAGGGGAAAACAAGTAATTTATGATATTTTTATTCCTTGTACATAAACAACTCTATAGCTGAAACATTAAGTCTTTAATAATATTTCATAAGAAGGAATCTTTTACTGCAAGTAACTAGGCAATATATGTATATGCTCTATATATCTGTCTATCATTTCGAGGTACATAGAATGATATTTTAGATCACGCGAAAATCGACTTGAATTTACTCCTGTACCTAGTCGTTTCTCACGTAAAGTTTAACACTGACTACGAAGAAGCTACCGGAATACAAGAGAGGCTTCAATCTATTTTATAATAATTGAATTTAGCAATCATCAACTTCTTGACAACTTCTGGACACCGGTAATGGAAATATCCTACCAGAATCATTTTCGTACTACAAGTGTTCTAATTGCTGATTTACCCGGGGTTCGCGATGGTGTCAGAGGAGGAGAAAGGGAGTTACTTACTATAGCAATCATCCACTTGGCCAATTCCAGACACGCTGCCAGGAAAAAAGGAGTTATTACACCAGTACCATTCTCATACTACTTGGTGCTCCTATGGCGGCTGTACTCAGTGTCCTCAACGAGAGTATCAGCGGAGGAGGAGGAGGGGAGGGAGCGAGGTTGGAGAGGGAGGGGGGTGTCGTGGCGAGGCTCTTCCGCTAGCGCCCAGATGATGTCTACTAGTAAGGGCTGTGCCAAGTTCCTGATCGCATCTTGATGTGCCACCTAGAAGGGAAATTATTTTGTTTTATATAAATTGGTATAAAAATTTGTGTTGTGTTAATTTGTTAAAGATACTGGCAAGAAGAAGTCGAGCGGTACAGGTAGTAATCAAAGACAAGAGATTGTGGTTCACTATCCTAACATAACATAAACTTGTGACATAAAAAAAAATAGTTACAGCATAAATATTGTGTAGTAACTATTCATTCAGTGTCTGAGTTTTTATATGTTGATCAGTTGTATACTTTCCAGTATAGATATTATGGTTTATAGTAGATTTGTACTTTGTATGTAGATGGCTTAATTTTATACCTGGATTTTTTATTTAATGGCACATACTATTTTTAACGACAGATAGAACATGCCATCTTAAATGAAAATTTTAAGTGTTTATAACTTATTTTTTTCCCGCGGCTTCGCCCGCGTAGTCAAAAGAAAAGACAACAGTTTAAGTACTAAATTTCATACAAATCGGTTCAGCGGTTAAGGCGTAAGAGACGGATAGTTACTTTCGCATTCATAATATTAGGTAGGGATATAACTCACCAATTCAAAGTGGTGCACGATCATCTTTAATGCGTACTCCTTTATATCAGCGGCTCGCATTCGGTCCGCCGCCTGCAGAATTGCTAGAACATTCTCCGGCGACACGTTGCTCTGCAGATTGTGCTTGCAGAACACTTGCAGGCGGTTGTTTGTGAATCCTGTATGAATATTCCCAAAGCATAACAGTAAATCAGTTGTAGTTTATTTATGTGTGTCATTTTAAGATTTATAATCAACTAGCTTTTGCCCGCGGCTTCGCACGTGTTAAATTCGGTATAGTTTAATAGATGTTAAAACGTTCGTAGTTTGAAAGATTTAAGCATACACAGGGAAATAGGAACAGATAAAGTGACTTCGTTTTATATTATGTAGAGGTGACTATAATAACAAATGACACATTCACAGCCTTTAGTACAATTTGTATATTTTTAGAAATTTAGATTTTTCTTATTCTTGTACATGTTAACGAAAATTATCCCAGCACTTTACTAGTGATTAAATCATAAAAAAAAGAAAAAAAAAATGCAAATAAGATATTGTAAATGGAATTCAGATGTAATAGTAACTTGACTAAAATACATAATACGTAAAATACATGCAATACAATAAACAATAATATCCTAATATTATAAATGCGTAAGAGTATTTATTCGTTTGTCTTTCTATTACGTCGCAACGGAGCGGTTTTATGATATGATTGCTGTGTCTGGAGGTAGGTAGGAGGCTATAGTGCAACATAGGCTAGTGTTATGTGATCAATAATGATGCGTATTTTTAATTACTCGAAAATTATTAATTCCGTTAGGTAGATGGCGGTATATTAAAAATGTGGCACGGTACATGATAATTTTAACCAGGCGTACGGAAAGCTAGGGTAAAATAAATAAATTACCATAATATATAGGTGCTTGGAAGAGATACAGCGAGTCTTCTGTGGGCATGTTGGTGTCACCGTAGTAGATGTAGCGCAGCAGCGAGTCGAATGCCTCCTCAGAGGGGACCGTGTCGCAAATTTGAATCTGTGTGAAAGAAGCATATTCTGGTTATGAAAATCTAGCTAAAGGAGTAAAACCATGGTTGAGTTACAATGGGAAGCTTAATAGACGTCTTTAATACATTTGTAAACAATAAAAATAACATGGAAATAATTATTTTATACGAAAAAATATGGTTTTATAGAATAAAGTAAGTTGTCTCTTTTTGCTCTTGTTTGCTTGCTCGTGTGCATATACCTAGGTAAGGAAGTTATTTCGTCCTGACAATCCTACTCGGGATACTAATATAAACTCACAAAAAAAAAAAATTGTGAGTGGCATCTCAAAACAGACGCAAGATGAAAAAAAAATCTTATCACAGAAACATCAAAATAATATGTACTACTGCATTACACACACACACGCACACGTAAAACACTCACATTAACAATATTGTCGTGCGGCGAGAAGGAGCGGAACATCGCCTCGAAGTAGGCGGCGCGCGCGGCGAGTATCGAGCGGTGCGCGGGCCGCGCGCCGCCGCCCACGCGCAGCTTCACGTCCGCCAGCTCCGCGCCGCCGCCCGACACGAACACGCACATGTCCTGCTCGAGTGTCGTGCCTGGAAACAGATTTTATTAAATATTGTTTTTTTTTTTAATTGATGGCCAGTGAGCAATTAAAAAAAAGATTTGACCAGCGTTATGGCTCGAATTTTTAAATTTTGTTTATGGCAAGTTTGACCACATACATTATAATTACTACATACATAACAGTTTATGTCGTTAGTTCAATGGTATCCAGTGGTAAGCCAGGAAGGATTTTTTATTGATGGCCTTTTTCTTATCTAGCAGATATAATTATTATTTGAAACTTTTTATATATCCCTTTTACATTCCTTTTACACCTATCAAGTAACAAAATGGACAGTAAATAACCAGAACATATTTTAAAATATGTGAAACTGGATTTTTAATATCAAACAACTATTTTTTTATTCTTCACTTCATAAAATAACACAACATATTTATTGTTTTTTCGTTTATTGTTTTAGTAATTTCATGATATTTTCTATTTATTGTATGTGGTTAATGTCATATTTTGGTGCTATGTTTTTGCTGCTTAGTCATTTTATAGGATACATAAATTGTCTTTGGTTAGTGGTTTATCTATGGATTGTTTATGGTGAGTATTCGCTTACCAATAATCTCATCGTCAGCGTCATGTTGCGCGGCGGCGGGATTCTTGCTGGGCGGCTGCTGGCGGCGGCGGATCACCTCCACCATCAGCTGCTGCTCCATGCGCTCAAACTCCGCGGACATCACGATCGGCGTGAAGTTGTACTCTTTAACCACGAACCTGACGATGCATTTATATTGTTATTTATATGAACAATGTGAGTATAAATGTGCTATAATAATTGTATTTTTTTTTGTTATAACAATTTTTCTTGAACGACTTGAAAAAGAAAAGGAGTAGGTAGGAGTAATTGAGAAATTAGTCTTCAAGTTACCCCCCCTACCTTTATCCTATATTGTGTTACGCAATTTATGGACGACCCCTAAAGTGCTCACCTCAAACAGTACTCCTTGATACAATGCAAGCCCGCCTGGTGCGCGGCGTGTAGCGCGGGCAGCACGTTCCCGTAGCACAGGTTGGCGCGCAGGTAGCGCGCGCACAGGCCGCGTAGCCGCGGGATGCTCAGCCGCAGCGCGAGCCGTAGCACCTCCATCACCAGCAGGATCGTCGCTGGGGACGCGGGGTCCTCATCTGGAATGAGTATTTTTATTCAGTACATTTGAGATCATATACATTTGTGCAAATTATGTTTGTAAAAAATAGCAATACATACTTGATAGCTTGGTTTTAGGTATTAGATATAGTGTTATTGGTCAAAAATAAGTAGCGGGTAAAAACTCACAGTCGGAGTTAAATTTAATTATCAAAGAAGACGATTTTTATTGACTTTTATATAATCTGTCAAAAATCCAAGATCAGTAAAGTTTTCTTCAACTTTAAGTAATAAATAAGTTGAATAAACTAAAACTTTAAGTCGAGAAACTTAATTCATAGATAATGGCTATCTACCCTTTTCAGTGGGATCAATCCGATCTGTGTAGATGTAATTGAGCACCATGCGAAACGCTTCCGGCGTGGCCTCTGGCAATATGACCGTGAGCTGAGGACGAGATTTGTACGAAAATTCTGCTTCTGCTTCTTCCTCGCCAGCTGCTATACGTTTTGCTAGTTCTTCACGTGCTTCCCTGTTAAGCAAATAAATTAATTAAAGAATCAGATAATATTTAAAGATTTATGCTCTTTTTTAAGTCATAGCCGACAATGGAGCTGGTGGGTCGCCTATGAATTACATATTTAGAAAAATGTATACGTTTGTGTTCGTGTGCATTTATTATTTGTAAAATTACGTCAATCGATTGTAACATAATCTTTTATCTTTTTCATAAGATTTTAAATATCACATGGAGAATAATCTTGGCCCGCTAGTACTGGCTGTGCATAGCGAACAATAACCCTAGAGAGTTTACCTTCTTCTCAATTGGGGACGGGGTGGGGGGAGGGGGGGGAGAGACTAACTTGATCTTAGCCCGCAAGTACTGGCTGCGCGCGGCGAGCATCGCCTGGTGCGCGAACACGGCGGTCTGGTCGGCGCCCACCAGCAGCGTCACGTCGCAGAACTGCTGCGACTTGAGGATGCGCCCGAAGTCGTCGTGCAGCGTGCACCGCGGGAAGTTCGATAGCTGGACACAATACAATAACAATAATATAATAATATATAATAATTTAAACATAATAAACTCTAATTGAAACACATATTTATCCAATCAGGCTTCTTCTAGGGGTACTTTTGAATCGTCATGTGATAGTTTTACCATTTACCACCAGAAAATATATCTTATAAATTCTTGTTATTTCTAAATTTACAGTGAGATTAAATTACTTCTGATCTTTTAAATCAATACTTAATTAAGTTACTAAATCGCTATTTTTGATCCCGTGGATGAGTACGCTCGCGGCAACGAGGTCAAATATGGCGATTCAGTAACTTTAATTTTATATACGTATAATATTATATTTAAACATTTTCAATCAAAGTTGTGATGCCCCTAAATGGATAATGGATGCGTTGAATAGATTTGCTAAAAAAATAAGTAACATACCTGGAAGCGATAGAGGTCGCCACTTCTGACATTATTGTCGACAGTACCACCAAAGATGTACAAAGCGTCACCCATCACCGCACCCGCATGGAACAAGCGACCTGACGGAATCTGTGAGTCAGGAGCTGGGTTTACCACCGACCTATAAGGATTCATTTTGTTATGTGATTTCATTAATCACTATACGTTTAACGTTATTCCGTTTTTATTATGTGTATTTTCTTTTCTTTTTGCCAGACTCACATAGTCTGAAATATTTATATTACATATATAATATTTTCATTTCAAACCTTTTCCATTTGTTACAATTTCATAACATAGTTTAAAATCTATGATATTATATAAATCATAAAATCTATGAACATTTACAACAAATTATAAAATATGCAATGAGTTCGTAGTGCAGCTGTTCTGCAGTCCATAGACATTTAAATAGTAAACATAAAACATACTACCAACTTACATACAAATAAATATAGAAAAAAATGGATACGCTGTTATAACAGAATGAATTCGAGTCTTAAGGCGTTGGTGAAATACAAACCAAACATACAAGTGAAGCTAATAAAAGCGGGTTACACACACTATCGAGTATATCCCATCCAGCACTCACCACATCTGCGTGTCCAGGTCGTAGCAGTGCAGGTCGGAGGGCAGCGTGCTGTCGGCGGCGCCGCCGAACACGTACAGGTGGCGCGCGTGGTGCACCATCACGTGCCCGTAGCGGCGCGCCGGCGCCGGGCCCGCGCTGCGCAGCAGGTGCTCCGTGCACACACGACTCCACCTGCCGTGCTCATTTGGATTGTACTTCTGTACACCGATACACCCATATTGACCTAGCCTACGTCTTAGGAGCTTGTAATGGAGGCATCGGTTTAAATTAAAGAATCTACCCTAATTTTTTTCCCTAAAACGAAGACTACTCTATTCACAATTTCAATAGATAGATGTGATTTTTTTTTTGTTTTTCATAGGGATTTGTTGGCATTTTAGAATTAGAAATGGTACCTTCCCTCGGGGTCGTAGTGACCTGTTTTGTGGAAAAGAATTATATTGTTAAACTAAACTCAAACTGAAACATTTAATTATTCAATTAAACTTCTTATAGAAGCACTTTTGAATCGTCATAAAAGTATTAACATTTACAATAGCACCAATAGCACTACTGGTATGTGTAAACTGTTAAATAAATAATTATGCTGTGTTTTGTGGTAAGATGAACTGAGAATATTTATGAGTGAGGGCCGCCCAATAATGTTGCTGACTGAGCTGTTTTGTGGTCTTTTCACCATACAAGTTTCGTGATTTTGTGGGCACTAAAGTAAAAATGACCGCCTCCTTGGTTCAGTGGTTAACGCGTGAGCGTAGAACCGAGGGGTCCTGGGTTCGATTCCCGGTGGGGACGCACAAAAATGTCTCGGTCTGGCAGGACACAGAAGGCTGATCACCTACTTGTCCCTAAAGAAAATCGATCAGTGGAACGGATGTACATCATCTGCCCCATACCCCACTAGGGGACACGGGACTTCACTTACAGTAAAAATTACATTTGTTATGAAAAACACGTAAAGTAAAGTAGAAAAGTAACTACATTTTATTTTAAATGATACTTTGAACTTACGTATGAGTTTCAAAATCGAATTGGAAAAGCGCATTGGTGATTTTGGCGCCACTTTGTCCGCTAAAGACAAACATTTTATTGCGGGCCACTGCCACTGGAAAGTTGCAGCTTGTCGGGGGACATTCGCCCTTTTGCTCGATACGCTCCCACTGATGATTTTCACCCTGAATAGATAATAATTTTTATGTTATAATTATTGTACAACATCATCATCATCATCAACCCATATATATGTTCCCACTGCTGGGACACAGGCCTCCTATGAGGGTTCAGGCCATAATCCACCACGCTGGCCAAGTGCAGGTTGGCAGATGTCACATGTAGAACTTTTGGTTCTTGGACATGCCGGTTTCCTCACGATGTTTTCCTTCACCGTTTTAAGCAGTGGTGATGTTATCCACATGTGCCGATAAATTGAAAAATCAATTTATTTCCTGCACGCTCGCCCGGTCTCGAACCCCGATTTATCGATTTTGAAGTCCGAGGTTCTCTCCACAGAGTACAACATGTCAGTATAGAAAAGCATGAAAAAAAACTTGTGGCATTCGTTGATTGCCGCGGTAAAGCTATTGCACGCACACAAACAACCGGAGTCGGAGTGGGGGATGTTAGGTTTATTATCATTATGGAATTTCTTGATTCACTCCTCACACCGCACTCAAAGCCCGCTATAAAAGCTATGCAACAGCTTCTAAATTTGGCTTTCCTAAATGGACAATGTCTTTTTTTATATAAGATTGGTTTAAAATTATTTATTTTATTTTCTGTATCTTTTACCAATGGTTATACTATTATTAATAACCTATGTTATTATAGGACCTATGCCATATAGGACTTAAGGAGGCCTGAATTTACGTGAGTAGCTAGATGTTGATGATATTTTTCAAAATAACAGAAATACTATTTTGAAATTTTTTGGAAATTTATAATTACCACTAAATTACAAGTCCACATGTCATTCAATCTTGCATTTCCATCATATCCTGCAAATATCCATAGTTTATCATCATACACAGCTGCACCATGGGCTGATCTTGGTACTGGCTCTCTATAAAAAATGTAATCCACACAATGTTATCCAAAAACAACAGATATAGGGATTTATAAAAAAAAAATGCAAATATTAGTTTTGTAGTAGGTTCATAAAAATACAACTATGGTACTAATAATATAAAATAAATTGTATTTAAATAAAAAAAATAGGAATTGTGTAAAAAAATATGAGCTTACTGTCCTGTAAACTTCCACTGGACCCACTGTGCACTTTGAAACTTGTATTCAAATAGATCATTTTTATTTGTAAGATTCGAGTTTGCTAAAATATCTCCAGTGTAACCACCAAACACAAACATAGAAGAACGATGAACCTAAAAACATATTTTTCATAACTTACTTAAGATATGAGATAATATAATTTATTTCTCAACTTAAAACTAGATAAATCAATGCATGTTCTGGTAAGGTGAAAAAAATTGATTAAGGAGGAAGGTGTTACATGAAATGAGTTTGGACCATTTAACTAAATGGTTATAAAAATATTCTCAATGAACGAATACAAAATTTTTAGGCAAAAGTGAAGTGCATCTGAAGCGTACTAGTAATAGCATATAAAAGTATATTAACAATAATTAATTATTAAAGTACTCAACTTAATAATACAATAATTAATTTATACAACATTACATACCACTGCTGAATGGTGATATCGTGGTGCAGGTGGGGTTCCCATACATCCAGTTTTGGTCCACGATTTTTCTTTTATGTCAAATCTTATAAGATCATTCAACATAGATTTCCCATTATCACCACCAAACACATATATAGCATCTTTATAAGCCACTGCAGTATGTTTACTTCGTCTGGAAGATAAATACAAATAATTGCAAAATTTGTAGTATACTATTTTTCCATCTGTGTCTTCGCTCATGTAGTATGGGAAAAGACAGTCTTGGGGTTTTCATGATAAAAATTATTTGGTTCATTGGTTAAGGAGTGAACAAGAGACAGACAGACAAAGTTACTTTTGTATTTATAATATTAGTAGGGATCTATTGCATATTTTATTATCATTAGTATAAAAGTTGTAAAATCCAATCTTCTATTAGACAGGGAAATCTAACATTAAAGCAGTGCAGCTGTAGTAATATGTACAGTATGAAATTTATGTTTTAATAATAGAGTTTTTTTTATTATCTATCTATATCTTAATTTTATCTGTGCCATAGTGTCTGTGTGCATAATATTTTATTGCTATTGTATTGATTCCGCATTTAAAACATTAATGTAGGTATTCAAATTTACCTGGCTCCAACAAATTCATAACATTCAGACATCCTTTTCCATTTATGGACTGTTTCAAATGGGCCAAACTCCATTCTTAAACTTATATCCAATTCATTTGGATTGCGTAGTTGCTCTGTTATCATTTTGGCTATGTTTTGCATCCTTGCGGATTTACCTAAGTTGGATAAAATAAAAAAACAATATTTAACAATTTCTCATGTCTATATGATATTAAACATTCACAGTCCGATTGCGAAGAAGTTGAATGGTACGTAAGTGGGCCAATAGTCCGGATATTGGTTTAACAATTGAGAGCATCGTTATGATTACAAAAAGATCAAAAATAAACACAAAAATAGGTCGGTGAAACATAGGTAAGCTACCTCTATTAGAACTAATATTCCGGATTTTATGTTATTGATAAAAAGTAATGACTTACCCGAGCCTTTGAAAGAGGAATGTTGGGAAGACAGGGTGAAAGAATTCAATTTACTTTTATAAATTTAAAATATTTCTCGGTGTTTATGATTATTGTTTTTATTTAGCGATAAAGTTATCAACTTATGACAATTGACGGAATTAGAACAGATCAAATCAAATCTGAAATATCCTAAGTACAGATAATAGAAAGAGTAAAATATCACATATTAAGGTTCATGTTTTGTTCTAAAAAAAGATAAAGCACTCTATTCACCTATATACATTGATACCTATTGAAACTTTTGTAGGTAATATGTAGGTATGTAAGATTGAGTCGGTGATGACGAACGTAAAAATATTAATATATTATGATTATACTCACAATGTGGCTGAATTCGTATGAGATGAAGACGTATCTGTTTGCTAATCTGTAAGATTACTATTTCAACCATAATTTACATTAATTTATATAATTGCGATGAATTTTTGATGCTTAAGCCTTTAGATAGAGGTAGAAATTAAATTTTTTTTTTTTATCCATTTAAATTATTTTGTTTTATTTAATGATAGCAGCCCTATCTAACATGTCATTTCAAAATTCTTTTGTCTTTGGAATTAAATAACGAAGTTTGTTTCTTTTGTAATTTGTATTTTATTAATTTGTTGAGTAACAATAAAGTCTTATTATTCATTAGTATTTGAAAGTAAATTATTAAATAGTTTCTGTATTAAAATGTCTTCTCCGGTGGGTTTCTAAGCTAATATTATATTTTCTTTTGTATAATGTGGAGGTATTGTTTGATGTTTTTGGTTGCAGGTTGAGGAAAGTGTGAGGCGTAATAGCGAGAGTGAGGCTGGTGATCCTGACACACCAGAACATGATCCTCATTATGAGCCAATTGTCTCCCTGCCGTTAGTAGACATCCAGACAAACGAGGAAGATGAAGAGGAACTCGTAAAAATTCGCGCCAGACTCTACCGATATGATACCGGCGACCATGAATGGAAGGTTAGTTCTTGGGTCTGAGCTTATTGTTCTCGTGACACAAAGAAAAATAATTCGTCGTTAGAACTTGTTTAAAAAATTCCGTCTAGATTTATAAGCATTACATTAAGATTTTTATTTTATTGTTAGTTACGAGTTGTTAATGAGCTTTGCTATTATTAATTAATTAATGAAATCAGGCTTGTGAAAATGTGAAAAACAATATTGTAATTTAGGTTAATGATTTTTTGTTTCTAATATCTCATGTCTTCTGAGAATTTAGTAACTTAAGCATTTGAAGTTAAACCTGAGAAAGTATAACACAAGCTTTAAATTATAACACTTCATTCAACTGTTTTAACACAAATCTAACACTAATTAATAATAACAAAGACAAACAAATAAACACACTTTCGTCTTTATAATATTAGGATATGAATTACTAGCTGCGCCCCACAGTTTCACCTGCGTAAGTCTGTATCCCGTAGGAATATCTGGATAAAAAGTTGCCTATGTATTGTTCAAGTTGTCCAGCTAACTATGTACGTACCAAATTTCATTGCAATCAGTTCAGTAGTTTTTGCGTGAAAGGGTAACAAACATACACATATCCTCACAATCTTTCGCATTTATAACAACATTAGTAGGATTAGTATGATGGCATACTTTAAATTATATTCAGGATATTTAAAAAGATAGCGTTGTGTAACTACAAAAAATAATGTTAAACATTGATGGTTGTTATGATTTACAGGAAAGGGGCACTGGAGATATAAAGTTATTGCGTCATAAAATTAATCACACAGTAAGAGTAGTCATGAGAAGAGATAAGACACTAAAAGTTTGTGCAAACCATTTCATAACTCCAGATATCAGAATGAATGTACATTGTGGATCTGATAAAGCATTCAATTGGTCAGTGTTTGCTGATTATGCTGATGAGACATGTAAACAAGAGTTGCTTGCTATTAAGTTTGGTAATGCTCAGAGTAAGTATACTATTTAGAGACCATTATAATTTAAGTTAACTTTAGTAAGTACCATGATGAACATACATTTGATGATGTAACAAAGTAAAAAAAAGAAATGAAAGAAATTATGTATATTAAAAAGTACTTATTAAACAGCTTTTACATCCTTATTATTCAAGAATATAAAAATACTTTAAAGCCTATTCTCAAACCTGAATATGCACATTTTTTCATACACATATTTTTATATATATACCGATCGACCGACTTGGTCAAGCAGTCGGTCGGTCGGTCGGTGATCCAGCAGTGTTGAGTAAACATTGTGATGATGTACATAGGAATTTTATATTTATATAGACTATATATGGATGACCTAATGCATAGTCAAAAATATATGTTTGATTGATAATTGTTATTTACAGATGCTGAACTATGGAAAGCAAAGTTTGCAGAAGCTCAAGAAATTGTAAGAACTAAATGTAGCCTCTACACACAGGATCCATCATCAGATGATGAAAGCAGTATCACCAGAAGTGAGGATACTGACACCCCTGAACCAAAAAGTGTTGACAAAAGCCAAGATGAAGACTCAAGGAAGGATTCGGAAACGAATGATTCTGATGGTGTTGTGCTGAAACTAAAAGAACTTAAAGTGGATAGTGAAAAATTTGAATAATTTTAATTGGCTTAAATTTAATGTTGTATGATATAAGGATGTGGTCTGTTTGAGTCTATATTATTGTTGCAATATTTTAAAATATTAAATGATTATATTGATCTGTCTAAATATGTATTATTAGTACAGAATTTTATGTTCAGTAGACAAATTGTATCACAATGAGCAGGGTAGGAGGTGCCACAAACATATTCAGCCACTACTAAATAGAATTTCTTAATAATTTTCTCGCATTTTGAGAATTAAAATTTCTTATTTTACATATGCATGCACAATTAAAAATAATAATTTTTTATGCTGCATATTCAATGCACACATTAAATTCTCTTTTCAGTAACAATTTTCAGTATACAAATTTAAACATACACATCAGCCTGTGGTTATCCTTTAATTTCATAGAATTTTGTTTAAAGACAAAGTGAAGCTTGGTATTATATGTATCAGATGAACATTCAAATCAAATGTATATTTGCATATGTAATAATTTTGTATGAATATGAATATCTTATTTACAATTTGACTGTTTCATGATTAGCAATTATGATGCTTAAATTAGAAGTAAAATGTGTTGCAGTGTGTTTACTTTAAGGTACACCTTAGACTGTTGTATATCACTGCCAATTATAAGATTCTTTCAGACAACTATCCTTTAGTGATTTTAAATTTCCATAGATTTAATAACATTTATTTCTATTCAGAAGTCATAAGTTTTACTATTCATAGCATTTATGAAGAGTAATTATAAGGTTAGATTTACTTTTTTTATAATTCTTTTCACTAGGATAATAAATACTTAGTGTATAGATTTGCTGACTTTGTGATAATGGGATTTGATGAAATCAACAAGTAAAAATGTGAAGTATTGGATATTTAGTAGTTTTTATATGACATATCAAGATTAAATAGAATAGTTTGTAACCACTCCAGAAATCTTAATTTGCTTTGATTATCCGGTATACATTTGTTTTCTTTTTCACCGATGATGAAAGTTTTATATATAGATGTAAGTTTTAATATAGGCAATTTGTTATCTTACATTACACATGAAATAAATTCTTATGATTTCATTACACAGAAACAGGCAATAAAACCATGAAGTTTTCTTTCACACCTTTATTTTTTTGTGTACAACTAAATCAAACTTGGTGCATATCACACATCAAAAATAAAATTTTATTAAACTTAATGGAAACAGATAATTTACAAACATATTCTTCTTAAATTTTAAATATAAAGACATGAGCATGTTCCTTATAATAGAAAGGAAAAGGAGAGAAGATAGTGTAAGATATTTACCATAAATAATTTGTTTAAAAACCATTAAGATGGTATTAATTTCACATACCAGTGAGTCACTCAGATATAACTTAATTTCTTATATTAAAACAATCTGGAATGTGTAATTATTACATGTATAACTACAATTCATCTTTGTACTGAACTTCATGCAGTTGAAATGATTGTAGAATATTAAGTCTATGGCCCATTTCTCGTTTCTTTTCATCAGCTAGTTTCCCACTCATCACCTTCTTAATTCTTTGGTTTTCAGTCTTGACAAAATCGTCTCCTTTTTCTAGAATTTTCTCCATGATTGTCTTATAGATCTTTCCGGTGTTTGCATTCTGAAACATTTAAAAATAATGTACATTAAATCTATTTATATTCAAGTAGTGACTGCAGCTACAGATGAGTGGAATGAAGATGTGGTCAAATATTGCAGAGACAATTCCTATCGGTATCTGAGGAGGAAAAATAATCTGAGAAATACATAGTTCTGCACCACAAGATGAGCAAATTTCAGTAATTGCACATAACAACTTTATATTTTGTCATAATTAAGATGATTTTCATTCAGAGGAATTTAATGAAACTTACCTCTTTGCCTAGTTCCTTTAAAGAGACTTCTACTTTTTTCAAAACTTTATTTCTTTCCTCTTTGGCAGATTTCATGAATTCAATGGAAAGCATATCTAGGTCTCGTATACAACCGGGGAGGCTTAAATAAATTCCAGTATTTTGTCTTACAAAACGGCGTAACTGGTCTGTTGTAAATCCTTGACTATCATCAAAAGAGATGGGTTCATCCTTTCCTTTAAGAAACAGTTTTACAACTGGAAAGTTTTCCTTGGTTGCACCATACTTTCTAGCAAGTTCTTCATTGTCCTTCTCCCCGTAATCTTTAACACCGACTTCAGCGACTACTAGTTCACTTACGTCCTTTGCTTCTTTGGCTACTGCTACAAATGCATCATGCTTGTCGCCATAAGGAAATGCAACATCAAATTTAACTAAGGATGCAGAGAATGTGTTAATTATTTTATTAAAAGAAATATCATCTAGTTCAATGGAACCACTTGATGCAGACACTTTATATGCGGCAGGAACAGTAAATAAAATTGAGAGAAACAATAAAAATTTCTCCATATTGAGACTGTCTATCACCAACTTAACAGCTACTAACACAATCAGTCACTTTTATTCAAATATTTAATAATCGCGAGTATCCAAAAAGCCGGTGTGTTAAATGAAAAACACAATAGGCACTCTGTCGCTGTCACGATTTTATTGACTTTTCTCGAGAATTTGATCGTTTGACAGTTAGTACCAAAGCGGTACAATCTGTTTTCATTGCCTATTTGGCGAAAAAATAATTTTAATATTTAAATTACTAAAAAAACTATACCTAACATAGGTATTTCACATAAAAATCATCAAACTTAAAATTCTGCTTGCGTAAACTTTTCAATCTTATCATAAATAGTAGGTACCTTTTTATAGAATTACTATCACAATATTTTTATGCATGCAATAAAAAGGAAAAACGTAGTTTGATTAAAATAGCCGTGGTGAATTGTGATTGGTGTAAAAATATCGCTTGATTTTAAGAACAATTTTTATAGGGACTACGAGATGACACACATTTAAACCATATACTTTAGTGTACTCTGGTTATGTATGCAATAAACAACGAATCAACGGTCTCGACTCTCGGTGGCAATATAAAAGGCACACACGCGCATCATCGCCCAGAAATAAGAATGTGATTTAGAAAAAATATTATTTTACCAATATAATAAATCATTGTAAAATTATTATGCTGCTTGCTGATTTGGCAAAAAATTATATTGATTGCCCTTAAATTAGTATGCTTCTTAATCGTTAAAAGAAAAATTTAAACTTGAGGTATTTTTGTGATTGTATTATAGAATTACTATTGTATCAAATTTCATACATCACATTAGCATACATCCTGGGCCATTTAAAGATTCTTCTGTTTTAATCTGCAATGGACATCTTTTAACAAAAGAATGATATCAGGGGTTACCTTTAAATTGATTAATTAGTTCGAGAGTTTTTATCCTTATAATTGACCCTAATGATCAATGCAATAAATGTTCGATTCCCGGATGTGATAAGCGATGTTTTTCATGTCTTTCTTTTGAGTAAAAATTCCTATCTGTACGAAAAAGGGGACTGACTCTCAGAGCTAAACTGCCACATGCATGGCCGGCTCTGACGGGACACAGGGCAGCATGTACACATAAATATTACTAGCTGCGCCTCGCGGTTTCACCCGCGTAATTCCGTATCCGTAGGAATATCGGGATAAAAGTTTAGAAATTAAAAACTTTTCAACGGATTTCAAACGCGATTTATTCATTATATTATTAATTGAGTCTCCCCGTGACCACGCTCGCTGCAAAGTGTTCGAAACGTCGGGTTAATAATATAATGAATAAATCGCGTTTGAAATCCGTTGAAAAGTTTTTAATTTCTAAATGTATAATACTCGCGGGATAAAAGTTGCCTATTTACGTGAAAGAGCAACAAACACACATCCTTACAAACTTTCGCATTTGCAATAGTATATATAGAAGAATGAGATTAGTAGGATAGGAGATTAAATAATAATAACAATATAATATAATATTATAGTAGGAGAAGAATAGGATAGGATAGGATAGGGTAGTAGGAAGTAGGATAGGATTTATTACACGCCTTCTTATTAAGCTCAAAAATTATATTACGCGATGTACCTATTAGTGCATTTGATACTCATTGTGGAAAATATAATTTAATACGATATTTTATGAGGGCCGTCATCTTTAACTGATTTTCGTCAAACATACTTTAATGAATTACTCGGTGGTTCACCGCAAGGACTTTCAAATAAAAAAACCGCATGCAAATGGGTCTATCCCGTTGTGACTAATATGCCTTTTTTGCGTCAGGGGTTAATAAATTACACCCAAATCTACCAGATTAAGTACCTACGCGTAAATTCAACAGTTTATACTAATACAGAATAATAGTATCAAACTGGACCTGCTTTTTCAATAACTTGTACTTTTTTATGAATTAGTTAAAGTTTAACGTGTTCTTATATTATTATGTTCCAGTCACCATATTTGTTATTTTTATATTGCAATAACTATAAATCATAATATAAATTTCGTCGCTATGTACCTATACTATAACTTTGATGTCGTTAAATAAAAAGCCTTTTTTTGAAACTATATTTAAAAAATCTATTTCAGTGATTCAACATGCATGTTTTTCTAGTAGTGTTGCTTCAAGGACTGCATTTATCTTGTAGTGAAAATATTCAAACTAGACAGCAAGATGAATATGGTAAGATAATTTATAATTAAATATACATTATAACAATGTAGGTACATGAATATTAGATAGATTTTTTTCCTTTTTATGTATTATGTCATTATATTATGATATTTTGCGGAGGTACATACCTACCTCGTTTTAAGTAGCCTTTACTTGTTTTTTTTTATATTATTAATTATTTTATACTGACGCAGAAATAAACTCAATGACTCGAACCTAATATAACTGAAACATTACGGCAGTATCCCCATAAAAGGGCTCTGGCTTAGCTATGTAATCAAACTGTTGTGTAATTATCATACATCTTTTTTTATTTTCAGTTTTATATCAAAAACCTAACGCAAACGATATGAACAGTAAGTAGAAAACAATCAGGTTTACATATTAGTATCTACCTGCAGTAGCGTAGCATTGTAGCGCCAGTTTCATTAATTCAGAAAATTTAAACGGGCAGCGTAGTTATAGTAATAGAGTCCCGTTTCACCCTTTGGGTGCGGAGCCTTAACCAGGGAACGCCTTAAACAGGGGACGCCGAATTTTCACTCCGCCCGAAGCGGCGAAAATTCGCGTTATGCCATTGCCAACCTAAGTTTTAAAGAACGCTAGTCTTTTGCGAGTTGTTACCAATTTTATATTAGTATATAATTCATTTACAGAATAAAAAGTTATAAATTAAATACACATTACACAAATTTATTACGAATTGGGATAATAAAGTGATACATAAAAAGCGAATTTAGCATGCATTCGGTGATAGTTTTTTGGGTAAAACAAGATATTGCAGTTTATCGGATGATTGCTTACCCCCTTCAGCCTCTTCGTTGTCTTCTTTAATTGTTATTACGTTTTTATGGCAGAGCAATCAAAGGAGCAGGTGGGCAACATGGTGGTCAGTGGTAACCCTGACCCAACTGTAACACCACGAATTGGTGTACAGATACTTTTCCGGCCTTATAATAACGTATAATATATTTTAAACTTATGCTATTTTCTTTTACTTGACTATTGAAATTATTCCTTGGCGTAGCAACTCAGATCTTAATTCAGTTCTATTATTACAATGCTTTTATTTCAGGCCCCTACAAGCTAATGAGTATTCAAAAGAATGTAAATGTTAAAATTCAAGAAGCAATAGGCTCGCGATGGCCAATGGGGGTTGTATCGTATTATTTGGATAGCAACAGTTACGGTACATAATACTTTTATCTTGTAAACTTGGTCTATTATAGTAATTGTACCACTGTACCAATGCCAAGCCAATGTGGTATTCTAAATCACTGATATAGAATACCACATTGGCTACTTTTTACCCGGGTCGTGAAGGACGTTGTAATTATAATGTCAAATGTTTCCAATTTTATTTGATGTAGAAACTGATTCCATATTACGAAAATATTGTGGGAGATAAAAAACTGCTATGAAATACAGTTTCTGAATATATGTGATAGTTTTGCCTGTGTAATAGCCTCTGTGACTAATAATAATTAATTATTGTCTAATTTGATGTTGGTACTAAACGCTGATGTTGTCGATACAAACAAAATTTAAATACTTACTAGAACTACCAGTAAAAGCTTGGTTTGCTACATTATAGGTTCTTACTAGAATATCATTTGTACTGTAAAACTATGTATTTATTACTATGTTCTATGATTTTTGGTGAGAAAAAAATTTATATGGTTGAACATCATTTTCTTAACAGATAATATTATAGCTAGACGCCTACGATCGGTTATAAATGTATTGGAGAGTGCATCATGTTTAAAATTTAATTTGCTTTCCGAAAAACCAAATAATATCTCCTGGATCTATGTAACTAATCCTAACAGAGAAAGAGAATGTGTTCACGACACAAAGTATCACGACGATGGAGAAATTGTATGTATTAAAATTTTTACTTATAATCTGCTATTCTTTTTGTTTTAAATTTAGATTATTTAAAGTTTTAAAATTATTCGTTATCAGACTTTAGTTCTAGGATATGATTGTCTCAATAAAAACGAATTATTACATGCTTTACTTCATGGTATTGGGTTGAACGATGAAGTAACACATCCTCACCGAGATCGCTATATACGAGTGCTTTGGAACAACATCCGTCCAGGTAATAAGATACGCATTTTTATTTTATTTAGAACATTTTATCTTTCTTGGGTAATCATTAAAATGTAAATAAGCGCTCCTTTGCAGAACGTCGCAAACTATTTAGAATTGAACCACAAGATGCTTCTAAAGTTTTGTCAGAATATGATCCATTAAGTATAATGCAATTTCATGACCGCGCGTTCAGTAGTAACGGACAACCAACCATAGTACCTTTGGTAAGCAGTATAACATCTACCTATAGTATAGTTACAATTTAATCATGATACCTGGTAAATATTAAAAGGAAATGTAATAGTGGTAAATGGATAAAAAATTTTAACTTCTAGAAGTTGTCTTTCTATAAAAGAAAATCAAGAATAGAGAGTTGCATATTTCTTATTAATTCAGATTTTAACATATGGTTGTAGACATATGTATCAATTTACTTATCTCACTTTTAGATATCTGGATTAATGATTAATCCATCGGAAGAGTTATCGCAATTAGATAAGATGAAGCTTCGTCTGTTATTTGAACACGAGTGCAATAAAAGAAAAGTTGGCGATTTACTGGATTCTTGTAAAAATGCATTTCATACAAAACTCGAGGGTTCAATAACTGATGCTAGTAACAGTGTACAAGAAGATAATGTCAGTAATAACAACATTACCAAAGACATATCAGATGAACATAATGAAGAAAATATAGATACATTAAAAGATAGTTTGGGAGATAATAATGAGAGGGCCCTTGATGCTAATGAAAATGATAAAGTTAGTGATAATGACAATGAAGTTCAAGAACATAGTGTAGAAAAAAGCATAAACCAAGACCAAGAAGACGTGGATCAAGATAAACATCGGCAAAGCTCTAAAGATATATCTTAACAGCTAAGATTAATATTATTCATTGAGCCCTATTTATTCATGAATGAAAAGACAGTCAATAAAAATACTACTTCATCAATAATACTTATTTTTTTATTTTCAAACACTTGAATATAATTATAACCTATGTGCTAAGGAAAAAAAGAGTTTTTAATTAAATATTTTGAACAAATTGTTTGTTGCGTAAAAACAATATATATATATATATATATATATATATATATATATATATATATATATGTAGAATAAATTTAGCTACATATATTTAATGTTATTAATTATCCATTACAATATTTTCGGAATAGAAATTTGCCACTCGATTGATCAAGGGGATTTACTTTTAGAAAATCTTAAATCACTTAAAAAAACGTTGCACTTTCTTGAGAAAACATTGTTTAAAAATAAAATATTGTGATCCATATCTACGAGCACTATATATAGTATAAGCGAATGTCCATATGAATATACATTTATATCAACATTTTACATGACATAATTGTAAAATAATAGTTCTATATATTTAAAAACATTTATTATCCCTTTAATCTTCTAGCAGACACACTTTTGCTTCTTTGCACACATTGTGATTTATAAATGAGATTAAGCTTCTGAACATCAGTGAAACTGAGACCTTGCCAGTGACCCATAGCCCAACCATCGTTCTAAAAAAACAATTTTTTTATTATCTATTCTAAGACACATATGAGGGTTCATAATGACCTTTCAAAATTCAAGACGTTTAACTAGTAAACATATTTTTATGAATTCGTAACTTCATGAAAATTTGTTAATTTTAATATGATTTATTTACATAATTTATCGCAGTTTCCTTCAATTTGTCCATGGCCATTGGCCATGCTTGGTTAACTATTTCTCACATTATTTTCGCGTGATCATATTATTTAAGCGTGTTTTAAACCTTTTGAAAGGTTTTCTTTAATGAATTTTAACCTTTTTCTATTTTAAAAGCAGGCTTACCCAAATTGGATACATGATATTAGTAATACCATCTTTAATTTGTAACCACGGATAATGCATGACACTTTGATAATCGTAAGCGAAGCCTGCCGATGCCGCAGGAGGAAGTTTTTTAGCCATTTCCCTTTTAATATCTGAAATTAATAAACTTTTCAAAATACTCCTGTTGTAGCAGCAGTGTTGTATTATTAGACACGCTACAGAAGATATCCACTTTAATACATACAGCATAGATAATATAAAACTACACAGTGGTACCCTGTATACAAATTTGTGGAACAACAAGAAGTGTAGGCCTCAAAAGTAACAAAATATGTATCTGAAATATCAGAACAGTAGACCTTTTTACAAAATAGATCTAGGTCTAGATATTTTAGATGAGATATCATACGAGGAACTTGTCGGATTTTAAAGACTCATCTTGAATCTGTTTTTTTGATAAGCTTGGGGTCTACGCATAACTGATACGGAGTCGTTACGCCCCTAATTCTACATTAGTACCTACAATACAGTGTATAGCTATTATGTTTATAATAGCTCTTTCTTTATTACTTTATGCGTAATATGTCTTCACTTGCTTGCACAATTTAAATTGTTAATTAATTGCAAAGTATTAATTACGTATTAATTATAAACAAACAAAAAAATATATTATAAGGAAGTGTTACATACAGAGAAAAGCTTTATTTAGCATAACACAGTTTCAAAAACAACTTTTTAATCATACGTGATAGCCTGTTAATTCTAAGATCTGTTTATTGAATAGATATTTATGGAAACAAACCTGGAGTAAGTTTATCCCACACTATTTTAAGAAAAGAGTCGCGGTCATGCATATTGTGTTGATGATCCAATCCCAGAACGTGAACAAATAAGTGTAACAAGTCATTAACGGAATTGAAGCAGTCGTTATTTATCATTAACACCTAGAAGAAATTAAAATACTTGTAAAGATTTTTATTATATAAAAATTTATGTTATTTGACATCTTAGTAAAGTATGTAACAGCAGAGATCCTACTTTATTTCCGTTAGGTCTTCCAGTAAGTGGACATTGGCAGCCAGGCTCCGATGATCTTACTAACGTTATAATGTTGGCAGCATGTCGTCTCAACGGCGATGAAATATTTGCATTACGTTTTATTCGATTATTGAATTTAGCTGAAATGTTATATATGTGAAATCTTGTATCAAACAATATCGAGAGAAATGTTAGTGTCGAAATTATATATTAAGAGTGAGAAATCTAAATTGATGAATAATACTGACTTCTTGATAGAACAACTACTTCGTCTGTGCCATCACCATCGTTCAAAATTTCATTTTCACTATTTCCTATATACATGGAAGTAGAATTTTCCTTGAGTGTTACATTGGCAGCATCAGTTTCAAGTGGGGGTGCAGGTGTAGAGTCTGACAAATGATCATTTTCATTGTCTTTACTTATAACTTCTTGATTTTGTAATGGATGACCAGCTGGTGTTACTTTATCGTCATTTTCATTTGAGTTATCATCCTTTTCTGAAGAATCTTTATTAGCATTTAAATCTCTAAATTCAATGCATGTCTCTTTTTCGATGTGTCTTAACACTGCCTGTATATTTTCCTTTTCCTCAGTAGCTATAATGGTTTCAAAATTAAGATAATATTTCACACACATGTAAATTTTAACTGTTTTTTTACTTACTGAATTCTATTGCATCTCTTATTTTGTAGTTTACAATGCCATATGGCCAGATCCTTTCTTTGAAGTATTCATCGATTTCGTCACCTGTTACTGTATTTTTATCTGGGGTAGTGTTAATAACACTAGGGCATGTTGTTAAAAGATATTCTTTATTTCGTTTTGTACATTCTGCACTGTAAACTATAGAAACTTTTTCAACATCTGTTTCACTCAAAGCTTCCCTCTGTCCAATCTTCACGCCATTCTAAATAAATTCAAAGGCATTTTTTTTAAATATTCTTGAACTGATTTCAAACTACGGCCTACAATAGAATGCTCAGGGTTTTACCTCTGTCACTATCGTGACTTTTCCGTTCCTAGAGAATGCCCGGGGAGGATAATGGAGTACACTGGCATAATCATACGGTAAACTTGAAAGTGGGTCTTCCTCACGAACTGAGAAATACTTTTTGTATCCTATGCTTAAAAATCGTCAGAGTTATTATTATACTTACATCAACGTTATGTAAAAGTTATTTATATACTTACAACTTTTATTTTTTCTTGTTATTTTACGTTAGACTATGACACGCCTACTTAATAAATCATTCAAGGCCCAAGATTACACTGACTCATATAAAACGTGGATCATATATTTATTTAAATAATATTTCATGACGATTTAAAAGATAGGAAAGGAAAGGAATATAACTTGCCTGGTTTAATATTGTCCCATAATATTGTTATATATCTATCTCTGTCAGGCCTCGTGTGTTCATGAGAAAATCCTAATATGTGCATTACTTCGTGTACTATTTCTCCCAAGGACATGCAGTCATACCCGAAGACAACCATCTAGTCAAATTAAAGTCAGTTCATTGCCACCATTAGGCGCAATAATAATTAGCATTTCGGAATCATAAAAAGAGTCAGCCTCCAATTGGGATATTACTTGCCGGTTTTCCTATTATGAGTGAGACTAAATCGTGTAAAATCTTATTACTGCTGTTCAAACTTTTAGCACGATCCTGTATTATTAAATTCCCTCTCGTGAATATTTTCGTGTAATCTACAGTAGGAGATTATAGTAGTAGAGAATATAAGTATCTATTATTACAAATGCGAAGGTAACTTTTTCTGTACGTCTCTTCTTCACGCGATAACTACATAATAAGCCGATTTGGATGAAATTTTGGAATCGGGTCAGCTTGAGACTTGACATGTGTTTCTATTCGGAAATTCAATGGGAACGAGAACTATGCGGGTTCTCTCACGACTAAGCGGGCGAAGCCCTGGAAAGCTAGGAAAGTAGTTAAGTATTGAAACATAATTTTAAATTACTAAATAATAAGGTAAATGTTTTATTACCTGAACACCGTTATTTGGTTTCTTTTCATTGCTATGCACGCACTGTTTTATCCCTGATGGATTCGTAATGTATAGCCACTCCACACTCTGCAGAGATTGTTTATCTACCGGCCGCTCCCGCAATCGCTGTAGTCGTATGCAGGTAGCCTTTTCGAAATAGTCAAAGGCTTTTACTATTGTTTCCATAAGTTGTACATCTAAAACCGGAATTTTTCATACTCCATAAGATATGTATATCGATAATTTATAATTTTGAAAACAAAAAGTTATATGTAGGATAGGTAGAGGGAAGAATATAGCAAAAATTAGAGAAAACATAATTAACAATCGGGAAGTCGTAGGAGGAGAGATTGTTAGCGTAAAGAGGTCAAGTCCAGTCGTAAAAGATACAGAGTAAAATAAATTTGCAGTAATTAAGGGTCTACAAAATTTGCATTCTCACTTTTTTTTAATTATGTGACATTTTCAAATAACTCAGATTTTTATAATTTATTTCATTATAGCAAATTATTTGTTTTAAAGATAATCGATGAAAACTCATCTTTTAATTTCCTAATTGCACTTATTCTTTTTTTATTCATAGCATTCATTTTTTGTACCTTAATATCAAGAAAGCCCAGCTTTTAAATTGAATATTCTCACATTAATGTGTACATTTTTTTAAGTTGATAAGCTTTTTGTTCGTTGAAATGATTACTATTTCATTGTGTAAAATAATAAACATTGTCATGGTTAATATTATTATCAGCAAATACAATAAAACCGAAAAAACCCTTTTAACAAAAATTTTTAATCATTTCTGTATACAATAAAGAGCAAAAATATACTCTTTAAGTACTCGAATAATACAAGATAAATACAAAAAATTGTACATCCATAAAATATAAAGATAGCAAAAAACATGGGAAACAATTATATACAGAATAGAATAAACGTTCGACTACTTAAATCTACGTTAGTCCATAGGATCTGAAATGTCTATTTCAAATGTGTGATAATGGAAAATATAACATTGTAAGGTTCAAGAATGGAAAACCCTAGCTAGATCTATTCAAACCTAGTTAGTGTACAGGATTTAAATAAAATGAATTGATGAGCATGAAATTTGAAACATGAAACCTTTAAACAAGATATCCTCTAACATACGTCACACATAATAGATATTTAAAACGACAGGTTCTATGAGACCATGTGATGGCGTAATAATATTATTTATTCATATCTGTCTCTACATAATATAAAGATCATAGCAGCGATTAATGCTTTTAATTCATTACTCTGATACAGAATCTGTGCCCATACCAGGAATTTTTTCTAGGTTAGCACGATCTGTAATATATTTAATAACACAGAAAGAAATAGTACCGTTGGTAATTTTTATATTAAATCAATATTTTCATTAAGTAAATCTTTATATGATGTTTAGATGAGTAGGTATATATATATTAAATTGGGAAATCTATACATATTTAAGTAAGCATTTACGTACAATTTGGTTTTTAAATACGCACCATATGAATTAGAATCAATAAAATATGGTACAATGCCGTGATTCCATTTCTTTATCCAGTCCAAGGAATTTGTATTTACTTCTACTAAAGTTTTCGTCTCTTTGACTTCATCTGTTTTAAGTGGACCTAATAGTTTTGCTGGAGCGAAGTTAAATCGTCGATTATTTTTGACACTATTCTGTGGAAACACTAATGAGGTCATAAATCAATCGTTTTATTATTTACATTACAATGATATTTTCGTTTATGCGTAAAATGTATGTTCTATGTAGATATATACATATGTACATATGTAAAAGAGAATGTGTTCCTTCTGTTTGTTTGTAGACGCTAATCTCCGGAACTACAGAACGGATTTAAATGTTTTTTTTTTAGTATAGGTATAAGTCTGGGCAATATATAGGCTGTAATGAACGATGTTAACGCGGTAATAGTTTCTGATCGATTATCGTTGCTGATGAAATTGTATGATGATGGTATATCATTGAAATTTTAATTACTCTGGCCAAAACTCCCATTAAATTTATTTAATTGCCTTTTCCATTTATCTTCGTGACACAACAGTCTACCTAACACAACCTGTCAACACTTTATAATGTAATATTACTAGTATAGTATTATGTTATCTGTGGTCACATTATTTATTCTAGCTGTAGTCCTCACTTTGGTGCCGGTGAGACTGTTCTTTTAGTTTAAGTAGCACCAGCTAGCTGTGTTAAATAATTTTGTAATATTTTCAATATATCGTAATATTAGAATAGATTATGGTGCTATGCGATATTTCATTCATTTTTGTAACAAATCACATGTCTAAAAATTTGCATACAACGTATAAATAAATAATTTTTCTTTTTCTTTTATTTGATGCATGGAAAAATTTAATTTAAAAAATATGTTGAAATGCAGTTATTGTGCATGATTAAAAATTTTATATGTACATATATATTTCAGGCGTGGCCGTGACTTTCGATCTTGTCGCAACAAGTCTCTCGGAAGTCAGTTTCCTGTCAATAATCAATTAAATAATATAATAAATTGGAGGTAAAAAATAAAACATAATAGAAGAAAACTGTTAACACATATAACGTCCTTAAAAATTACATAAAGGTTTCAAAATTAACATTGTAAAACCATAAATTATAACTATGTTAAAACAAGTCATTGTGACCTTGAAATATTATCCCATAGATATTTAAAATATAATATAATGGTTTATTAAATATAATATGAAGAAGTTAAACCGGTTCTAATTGTTCACCTACTGGATTGGACATAAATATTATTAAGTATTACCTTGATCTCTAGTGTGTCATTCAAGATCCTTTGGCGGTATATAATTTTTTGTCCATTTTGTTCCATATCATCATAAAGTTTATCTACTATATTTTCAACTCTTCTCAAATCTTCATTAGTTAAAAGAGGATTACATACGTCACGTCTACGTTGTACAACGATATTTCTTTTGACTCTACGATTATTTTTGCTTTCTATATTATCTTTTGGTGTTTTTTGTAGCAATTCATTTTGCTCATTAAATATTCGACATATCTCTAAAGTATCCTGTCGTTTTTTTTCTATTATTTTACTATCAACTATAAAAAATCGTTTTTATTACATTATTTTGGCGGAATATTATTGCGGTTTGATTACTATTTATTACTTACTTTTATGAACGGATAGCGTTGGAATAACAGCTTTCACAAAAGAAAATACATGCATGTATATAATAAATAAAATACAGTAGTTTTTCATTTCAGAAAACACCGAACTCGAAACTTATTTCATATATATGAACAAAATATCATAAATGGGGTATTAAATTTATTGATAAAGTTGAAAATTTTATGTGAGTATATAATAAGCATTGCGTTATATTTTATGATGTTGTTAGGTAAAATCAATTGTTATGTGTACTTCCAACATATTGAATGCCTATTGTTTGCGAAGCAATAATTACTTAGTAATCCTCAATGGAATCTTTGAGCATCACGATAAATTAATTAAGATTCAAATTGATATAAACCACGAATAGTTATTTATATGGTATAAGATAGACTTTGACTTTCTTGTTTGTAGTTGTTATATTAATTACTAGCTGCGTCCCGCGGTTTCACCCACGTAAGTCCGTATCCCGTAGGAATATCGGGATAAAAAGTTGCCTATATGTTATTCCAGTTGTCCAGCTATCTATGTACAAAATTTCATTGCAATCGGTTCAGTAGTCATTGCGTGAAAGAGCAACAAACACACACACATCCTTACAAACTTTCGCATTTATAATATTAGTAGGATAACTAATAGGTAAACTGTGGAAACGTTCGTTCTAAACATTTTTACAAGACGAAATAGGAATCTTATGAAAAAGTTATAATGATGTGATTAGCGAGTTGAATAATCTCTTACGTCCATTGTCATTTCAATGAACTGAATTTTTGTTGACTACATCATTAATGTTTGTTCTGTATACAAAATATTTAAAGGTGCCTAAATTTGACAGCATGGTAATGATCCTATTAAAACTATGGAGGTTTCAAGCAGACAATATTTTTATTTTGTTTACATTTACGGCTCTAATTTTTGATTTCGTTTATTTAATTACAGAGGTATTCAAAATTGTAGAGCCGACTCTATCGAGGTTTCAAAATATTATATATTTTTCTTTCGTCCACCTTTACGGCTAAAATTGTTGAGTTTATTAATTTTATAAAGAAATGACTCATGAATGTAGAGCCGACTCTACATTACTGTTTAACTCGTATAAGAAATAAACGATTGTATGAATTGACAAAAACCGTACGATTATTATTTTTGCGCGACGAAGGGACAAACGTCCGACCTTACGTACATGTCGTTTGTACGTAGTAAATCATGACATTCTTCAGTCTTGAACATACCGCACCTGTTGGTTGATGGATTCGCCAATTCGTACTTAGAAAGTCAACCTTTTTAACGCAGTTGCACAAGACCGCTGGTAGCCGGCAACGATAGTCGTGAACCGTGCTCCAGGCCCGCAATACGTGATACTCGTGTGTGTTAACGTTGGTCCCGTTAGTGATTTTATCAACGCATCAGCAAGATTCTTATAAGTAAGCACTTTATCAGTTATGATAATTTTTTGGTTATATTAATAATAATTGTTGCTGCAATGTATGTTAAGTTTGTTGGTTTTCCACAGAACTGCATTTATGTTTCGTAAACATCTTAGCTTACTTGCTGTATATATGTATATTATTTGAAAAGTTTATTCATATATTTTTTAATTAGTTATTCAATCGAATAATTGTAAAGTGCGATGTATCAAAATAGGTATAAGGTTATAGGTATATCTACATATACCTTCCTAACTATTATGATTTACATTACTTAAAAAAAAATAACTTGACTAATTTTATGACAAGAAAAAAAAAAATAAACTGACTTTAACAGAACTTTGTCAGAAGTTGAATGGACCACACAGGAAGAAACAGTGTTCAAATAAAATAAGAATCATAAAAATCGGTTCACACACACACAACAGTCGAAATTTATGAAGTAACAAAACCAACAAAAAAAAAATACAGTCAAATTGAGAATCTGCTCATTTTATTTAAGTTGTTTAAAAACATACCAAAGCTATATTAATTTCGAAAGGAAAAAGACACAAAAATACATAAGTGTATGCGCATTTCATTGCACGTTACCATCTTGAATACTTCATACAAGAATCTGTTAATTTAACAAGTTCGTTTATATGTATCATATTACATACATGGTTATAAAGTGAAATAAATATTAGCATAATTTTATCAAGGGCGTATCAGCTGGTTGCACCGTTATGCTGTTTCGGCGCTGTTAGTACGGTTAACTGTGATTTGATTCGCTTCTTTGAAATGTAGTCCGTTTGGTTATTCAATTAGTTATTTTTATAGTGTATTTGAAACATACTTTTCTAGCATTCGACTGGAACAACAATTTTAATGAGAGAAAACAGAGAAATAATTACATAGTTAGTTCAAAGTTGTTCTTAAAATTCAGTTATCTCCTAGATGTATACTTACTTGTTTTTCATGTCAAACTTTTGTGTGATAAGTATTTGTGTACACAAAAAATTTGAAGCGTTAATTTTTATCCGCATTAATAGTAAAAGAGCGTCAACCACACATCTACACATCGGGACATTTTATAAAATTTACGCGTCTTTTAAAAACAGAGATTGCATTATAAATTATCTTTATTCTAAGTACAGATCGACTTTCATAGAACCCATTAAAAATATAAAGCACATGACGATTACAATTCTGCAAGCAAGTTACCAAGCATCAAATTGGTTAAGGTTTTTTAATTTTTTGTGTCTAGATCTTAAAGGCGTTATTAGGCGATAAGACTTTACTATAAATGTTAGTGGTACCCAATTAACAATAAATGTTAGTTTGAGGTCAGTTTATAATGTAGAAATTAAAAAAATTATAATGTGTTAAAATTATGGAAATAATCTTGATTAGGTAGATTAGTCATATCTTAAATAATAAATTTACACATTTGTTTAAAATTAAACTCTTGTGACTGCATAATCCACGTGTTACCGGTCCACGAGCATATTAGATACACATTATATAACTAGATATCATATTACAGATATTTGCAGTGAAATTTTAAATGCCTATAATACGAATAAGCATTGTCATGGCATAGTTTCAGTTCCTGCGTCACACATAGAATAACGGCATATAATTTCAGTTGGGATTTCGAGATAATATTAAATTAAGACAGTTAAACAGGACGTGACTAAAAGTAGTAGCGAGGTGAACCATTTTTAATATAGGTAAATGAAAAGTAATTGTTTTTTTTTTTAATATTTTATGTAGCATACATGGCAGAGTGATCAAATTATAGGTTAATAATCAGGATAAATATTTTTAATAATGCCAATAAAACTACAGTTACCGTTAAGACTCGTTATATATAATAGAACGCGTTTTTCCTAGTTTGAACTAGTTTTAAATAAATGCCTTTTTATAAACTAGAATTCTATGTGTGGTTGACCCTCTTAGCTGTGGAGACAAGCATACGCATTTTTACGCAAATTTTCAAAACCTAGAATTAAGATAACTAGATTTCTATTCGCAAAATCGTAAAATTTCAATACGTTTTATTGAACTTAATTAAATGCGTTGTGTTAATTATAACTCTATAATAATAATTTGCAATGTTTACTTAAATGAAAAATAAGATAAAATAGATGTTTACCGAACACTTGACATTTATAATAAATTTTTTATATTCTCTTGAATAAGATATAAAATCCTTGCTGGATGTTACTTTACATTTATTTTATACACATTAACGTGATTCTTACAAAAAAAAAAAAAATAGGTATGGCCCAATACATTTTAAACAAAATATTCGTCATCTGTTCATGTCAAGTAAATCAAACCGTCAATCAAATTTGAACCGTAGCTTAATTATTAGTCGTAACGTTCACGTAATTATAAAACTGCACATATAAAAATAAAACAGACATACAGAGTAACTTTCGCATTAGGAGGGATTTCTACAAACGTAATGGATTTATTACATTTATTTGTTCAATATATATAAAATAATATAAATATATATAAAAAAAAATATACATAATTTTTGGTTAATTCAATTCTTTAATTTTTTTTATCTCTAGGAAATTTTAATCCGTATTCAGAATATCAGTGAGCAGTATCTGTCCACCGCAATTGACCTCAATGTTGATATTAAGACCAATAAGGTCTCAAATTAAGTAATGGACTTTGATTTGAACTGCAATTATATCTTTCTATATTCTTTTTGTTTTCGTTAGTGTATAAAAATAAGATCTAATCATATATGTAAAGTAATATATCAATACACAAAAATTAATATTACCATATAAAGTTGGTGACTAATGAGAGATTATGGCTAGAGTCCTTTGTAAATATACATTACTTATAGAAGATAGAAGAAATAGAAAAAAAAAGATTTGATTCAAAAAGTGTATACAACTCTTACAAAATAGCACTAATATTATAAAGAGGAAGTATTTGTATGTTTGTTTGTTTGTACTGGATAAACTCAAAAACCACTGGACCGGTTTTAAAAATTCTTTACTCACCAATCACCATTAGAAAGCTTCTAAAATTTGCTAAACTTTGCTGAGTGACTTAGGCCACATGTACATATACATGTACCACGGGCGAAGCCGGGGTGAAAAGCTTGTATTTAATAATTCGTCGAATACAATTAATACTTTAAAAATATAATTGAAAAAATTTTTAATAACCATTTAAGCTACTTACAATAATTTTACAAGCAATTGAATCACATATTACTAATTAATTAATGGTACTTAAGTAATTAATAATACATATTATTCGTCTAAAGTGCCGACTACAAGACATATTTTTTTACCGACTCAAAATGAAGGAGAAAGTTTTCAACTCGACTGTATTGTTTGTTTATTTTTATCAAAGAATTACCTCGGTATTTGACTGGGTGAACCAATTTTGATGAATCTTTTCTATTTGAAAGCTGGTGCTTCTCTCATGTCCCTTTAATTTAGTCTAGTTCCGACAATTACATCTAGGAGAAACCATAAAAGTCTTAGACTATGACACAAGTACAAAATAAACTTAAACTAAAATCGTTATGTCCCACCAATAAGTCGTCGGTGCGGTTAAAGAAGTTTTCACTTCAAAAAATTATTGATCATTTACATTACAATAGAATGTAACTAAAATCAACCATTTTCTGGGAAAATATGAAACAAATGAAATCAATGTTAGTCGACCGTGTCTGATGACACAATTTCTAAGTAGCACTCAAAAATAAGGAGTCAAAGTTGAACAAACATTGGATTAAGTCAACATAGCAGTTTCCAGGCGAACTTGACAGTACATACTTTCTCTAAAGAAAGTGAGGCGTGTGCGCACGTTTTCACGGCCGCCAGGCAAGTATAAGGACGTGCATGATGACCCTGTTATACAATTTTAAGATGCCCTTTATGAATTTTGGAACCTAGTTGTAATGGGACCGTGATATAGTCCAAATACATAATTCATATTATAGTAAACGTTGTTTTTGCTTAACATTATTGAAATACAATTATGCGCAATTATTACTTCCAGTTTTGTTATCTAATATATAAAATTCTCGTGTCACAGTTTTCGTTGCCATACTCCTCCGAAACGGCTTGACCGATTTTGATGAAATTTTTTGTGCTTATCCGGTATCTATGAGAATCGGCCAACATCTATTTTTCATACCCCTAAATGAGAAGAGTAAGGCAGAACAGCGTTTGCCGGGTGCAGCTAGTAAAATATAATTCTTTGTTACATTTTTAAATATGCTTGTTTCTAGACTACATAAGAGTAAAATATATGTTTCCTATCTATATACGAGTAATAATGAATCGCCAAATGTGTTGATAAGCGTGAAATTCGAGAACGGCTAAGTAACCAATTCGGCTATTTTTTTAATGTTTTTGTTAAGGCACAAGAAAGGTTCTTGTGCAGAGGTAAAACGTATCACGGGTGAAGCCGGAGCGGACTGCTAGTTATCGTAAAATTATCTAGGTTTAAATATAGAACATAACTATAATATATTTGTTGTTTTATTAGAATAGAACACTAGGTACTTCATTCTAGTAAAAAATAAAAGTATTACTACTAATACTACTAGGTAAAAAATAAAAGATAGTGACAATGATTTTTAAAAATTTGCGAGATTAAGAAAGCAGAAATAATTACGCGCAGAATTTTGATTTTAATAGCGTACATAAGTGTGTCTGCAATTGAGACTAATTAAAATTAATGAATTAGGAGTATAATTTGAATCTTTCAATAAGTTTTATGAAGATGTGTATTTCTTATTTATTACGATTATATGAGGTCTTTATCAACCTTGTTCAATCTATACTTATATTATAATGCTGAAGAGTTTGTTCGTTAGGTTGTTTGAACGCACTTATCTCAGGAACTATTGGTCCGATGTGAAAAATTCTTTATTGAGGAAGGCTATATATGTACCACGGGCGAAGCCGGGCGGACCGCTACTTACAAATAAAATTTCATACATTTGATGATGAGTTTGAGATAAAAAGCAGAGTTCAAATATTGTTACTCTATCACAAATGCTATCCTCAAACATAGATCTGTATCTAATCATAACGGGATTTTGGCAGCTAGAATTTCAATCGTAAGTAGTATACGTAGTTGATAATAGATATTCTGGCTGAAGCAATTATCAGGTGATTAGTGGAAATATGTTTCGTGCGTTACATGAAAATAAAACACGCATCGTTGGTTATTTTGTAACATCATACGATGTACGAATTCAAGCACCGTAATAACCCGTTTTCTCTGTTACGACGGTTACTTGCATTTTCGTGTTAAAAAGTGATATTTTTGCTTATTGCCCAATATGAGTTCGCTTGTTGAACCGGTGTTATCTAGTTTTATTGGGACCGGAATGAAGCAGGCCCTAATTTAGTTAGAACGCACTTTTTTCGTGCTTCTGCACGTGTTATTCAATAATTTATTGGTACTAAATCAGAAAAGAAAGTGGCACTGAACGAATTCCGAAGCACGTTGGCATAAAGTTTTCTTAAATTAATATTCATATTATGAAATTAAAACCGTTTAGTTATTTTATATAGTGATAGTACCTTTCAGTACAATGTAAAATTATTTTAGTTCTATGTATATGAACTATTATTTGTCATAAAGTAGAGATAAGAAATACCTACACATAAAATAATGGTATCGGGCTTATAAAAAAATCACATTTTTCCAAATTAATGCCAATTTAGGTACCTACCTTAAAAGGTACAACATCATTTACATATTTTAAAATACTTTTAAATACTCATTTATTTTATGTGTGTATGGATTTTCGAGGGCATTTTATGTCCTTTACAAAGAAATGCAGTCTACTCTAGTCTAGTCTTCTATCGATTTATTTTTGGTTACAATAATCAAGACCGCACCTCATCATTACATTCATTCAAGATATAATGACGAAGACCAAGGTCTATGACCTTCAATGTAAGTCAACGCCAAAAAAAAATAAGTTTAATGGGACTATAATCGTTGTAACCTGTTGTGGTTTTCTCGAAGGGCAAACTTTGAATGGTTTAAGTAGAAAAACTACGAAGGGGCTTTTAACGCTATTATAAACACTTATCTATAAAATGAAATTGTGTGTAGGTGTTTCTTTTAACTGAAAATTTTCTTTTAATTTTGTTGTTCAAAGAGCTAATGGTTGAAAAGTAATATTAATCTATGCTAATCCGTAGATATATTGAAGTTGAATTTTATGTTGTGTGACCTTACATTAAAGGTTTTATTGATAATAAATTGTTTTTAAACTCTTCTTTATAGAAAAGGTGCCTTCGCAAAGATGGCAGCGACGAAGTATTCGCATCCCTTTTTATATGGATTGAAGCCATTTCCAGAGGGTCATGATGAAGAAATCCAAGAGATACGGGAATGGTAAGTATATTTTGTTGAATTCGTGCCAGTTGTAAGACTTGAACATTCGATTTTCGTTATATAATCGTTTTTTTTTTATAAATTCTTATATAATGAATTAGGCGTGTAAAAAACAATGTATTGTTTTTCTATAATAATACGTTTATGCAATATATTTATTTCCATTTTTAATATAAAATTTAGACAATACAATGAATAAATCGCGTTTAAAATAATTTAATTTCATACAAATATAAATAGTCTTTAATTTCTAAATATATAATACTCACGTATAAAACACAAGAAAACGCTATGTAAGTATATAGACACACACATTCGGACATGCAGTTTATCATTCGAGTAACTACGGCGCAAGAAACCGACAGAGCAAATAGTTAGTGAATGGAATGACCGTTAAACTTTCTCCTGATATAATGACTATTTAATAAAACGTCTTTGTGTCGCAATAAAAGACTTTTGTATGAATTTATATAAAGAAGTGTCGAATTTACAACGGTGTTAATTTACACAAGTCTTATATCGTTCTTTAATGTTGAAAATATATTATTATTTTAGTTTAATCTGGGTTAAAGTAGAGGCATCCAGGAGATAATCTTATCGAGTGAAATACAATTAATCCTGAATTTATCATATGATATTCCTTGAATTTTTATGGATGAATATATTTGAAAGCATGAATAAGAATGAATGTTAAATGAAATATTTGTATTGTTATTATTTTTAAATGCGTTACGGAAGTAAGAGTTGGTTATGCTATCAGAATCAGAGCCAAAGCTATCAGAATTTCGTGAAAAAATAGTTGTTATTTGCTCAGAAGACACCTTTTTGCTTTTTTTAAAGAAAGATTACGTGTTTAATAACATTTTATTGTGATCCGAAGAGAGTCCCACAATCTTGCGCGGTAAAAGACATAATAAAATTTAGAAGCGTGAGTTTGATACTAAGAGTAAAATATACAGAAAAACGCAGATTGAGTTAATTAGATAAATCCATGAACACAAATATCTTTTTTAGGTAGGAAGTAGTTCTAGGGTCAAATAGATACCCATAAGTATAACAGGAACAGGAGATGCATATTCTTAGGCAGACGTGGAGCCTTCTGACCTCTGGTCAAACTTGCGAAGGCCAAAAATAAAATAGATGACGTAATTTTGAAAACGTTGTAATTGGTGTAACTGCTCCTTAGTAGTGGTTAATATCCTTGTATCATCGTGGTCGATAATTCTGCACATAAATTTATACAAAAACAATATTATTTTCCCTATCTTTTCATGTGCATTCATCAATGTCCAAGTAACAGAAATTTGCTAGTGTTAACTAAAACTCTAACTTGAAGGCCAACGTTGAACAAGTTTTCATTGAGTTAAATACTAGCAATTGTTTTATGACTAACAAAAAACCGCAGAGAAGCCGTACCTATTATTACGTACCATAATATTCTCAGCTATTAGGCACCTACTTACTCCCTCAGAAGTCTCAACTTAAGAAAATTATCAATATTTTGTATTTTGTATGTTTTTGTGTTAGCATTATCACACGAGCTGGTGGATTGTCAGATAAAAAACTGTTAGCACCTTGAAAAAAAAAAGCAATTCACCGACCTTGAAAATTTTTAGACTTTAAAATATAAGGAGGGAAAAAGAGAGATGAGGGGGATTAATTAAAGGACTGGGTAGTTTAAAGAAAAAAGTTATATTATCATTATTATGAAGTACAAGATAATAAATTAATTAAATTTATATGAACAGCTAATACCATTTCAATCCCGTTGAAACAAGCGAAGCTACTATGACATGATTTTAAAAATAAAATGTTTTTCTACACGCAAACCAAATAAGAAAAAATAACGCTAAGTCACAGTCATGGGAACTGCTGAGCTATGTAAACAAAAAATATTTTTAAGCAACACGGAACTATAATATTAATTGTAAATAATAAATCATAGTTAAGAACTGAATATAAAAAAACTCATTGGATATTTTCAATCAAGATAATAGGTGTTGTTATTCCGGTAAAACGCACACATTACCATATCAGTGACGCCATTTTTTAAAATCGATTAACGTAGTAAAAACAATTTTTACTACAAAACTTATTTTATTATAAATATAAATTTGACGAATATGGAAATAAATGATTTTTCAAGTTTAATCTATAAAACATTATCGAAGGGACCGTAGTAGATTCAATAGTATCAGTAGAGCATACGTTTACGCAATTGTAAGAATTTACAGAAATATTTAATTGTAATATAACATATTTATTGAAAAATATTTAATTCCAGGATGAAGAGTCAGCCGCACCTGCCATACATATCAGATGAATTTATTATCCTTTTCCTGCACTCCAACTATTACAAAGTGAAGGAAACCCAGGACACAATTGAATGCTACTTCACTTTACGGTATAATACTCCAGACCTGTTCACGAACCGGGACCCTTTGATGCCAAAGAATCAAGTGATTTTGGATATCGCGTAAGTTTTCCTTAAATGTACTCCCAAGTATCCTTCTCAGAACCGATTAAAGCATTTCCAGCCTTTGTTAATTTTCTTTAAAATGCGATTTCTTCGAAGAGCTGACAATAATTGAAATTTATTGATAAAGGCAAATGAGTAACTTATTTTAACGTAATATAAAAGATGAATTGGTCATAATTACTTATATAACTTAATATACTCAATAGTGAAAGTTTGTGAGAATGAACGGATGTATGTTTGTTTTTCCGTCACGCGAAAACCACCCAGATATCCACGGATTTTGATGATAATTAGCAGTGGTATAGCTTATGTACCGTATATTACATAAGCTTTAAGCCAATCGGATTGTATATTACAATAACTAACGACGACTAACTACGCAAAAACTTGTTTTAAATGTTGACATACGTAAAAGATGACGCCTGTTATGTATTACATAATATATCCATTTTTAATAACTGAACAAATAAATAACAATTTAAAGATGAATCGACCATTTTGCTTCACACCATTTTACTTTGAATGTGAATGACGAACGAAAATAATTATTTTAATGAAACAGTTATAGATTCTGAGGTCAAAGTGACAATACGTAAATAAAGTAATTCTAGAAAAATAAATGTATAGCGACTGACGTGCGCTCTTAATTTTTATTTATTTATTTATGTTTTTCGTTTGCTTTTAAATTCATATAAGCTAATTACAATTAATTTATTTTCATTAATGAAATTTATTGCTATGTCTGTTTTTTTTTCTTCATTATTAATCATCATCATCATCATCATCATCGGCCCATATAGGTATGTTCCCACGATATATACCACGCAGGCCAAGTGCGGATTGGCAGATATCACATGATAAAATACTATATAACGACAATAAATTTACTTCAGCTATCGTGGAAAAAATGCTACACGTGTATATTAAACAGTGTTTTCAATGAAGTGTTGACACTTGTTACATGAGTTTAAATGTTGATATTAAACCGTTGTTTTTCTAATTAATTATTGTTTTCGTTCAATTCAATTCAAATTAATGAATTTTAATCATGAGTACACACTAGTTCATGTGTTTTGTAGCATGACTAGCTACATGAAAGATTAAATTTAAAATAGGATTTTGGTATTTACTAGAATGTTCCTTTACTAGCAAAAAAATAAATATTGCCTGAAGAAGTAAGAATAATAATGATATAAACAGAAATAAAATTTATTTGTTATCCTATACTTATATTTTTGTTACCATAAATATAACAGACTCACTACCAAAGACTTTATATCTACCAATTAAAATGTCATATCTGGTTATTTATGTATATCTTACCACAGATATAATAGTTTCATAGTCAACTAGAAACAAACGAAGTTGACAACTTAATAGCGATGCAAGTGTGCATAAAAAATAAGTTAACAGGCGTGCAAACAAACATGCGTGCTATTGTATAACCACATTATACAATTGTGCAATACGGAAAATAATGTTTACAGATATTAACTATAATTATTAACTAGTTTTCCACCCGGGACTTGGCTCGCTTTGTTAATAATTTATTTAATAATAAAACTTACATAGAGTACCACTATAACCTAAAAAAAAGAAAACCGCATCAACATCTGTTTCGTAGTCTCTAAGTTTTAACTTTATTTAATCATACAAAGGGACAGACAGACAGACGGCGGACAGCGACTTTGTATAGGTAGTGATTGATAGCTAGCAATCTATTAAATGATAAACGATAATAGCTATTGGCGTTTATCATTCAATAGATGTTCGTTTTAACCTGTTTCATAGTTACGAGAAATTAAGTTTTACACATTTGTGTATGTGAGTAAATATTAGTTTTCCTTCCTATAAGACGCCACTCAACCTTTATATTCCGACGAATTGACCCAGTTATGTATTAAATACTTAAATAAATAAAGTCATTTTAATAAAAAATAATTCTGTAAGTTTCAAGACTTATAATTTGTAAAATTTGTCAGGAATTCTAAATTCAGATTTTAAAATGTTATTTGATTAAGAATTATTTTCTGTTTTCAGGCATATGGCCGCGCTTCCCAAATTGACACCCGAGGGATATCACATCCTCCTATACAGACTGGCAGAGACAGATTATAGCAAATTATGTTTCGCAGACGCTGTACGAGTGTTCTGCATGTTTAATGACATCAAGCTGTCTGACGATAAACTCTCTGAGGGATATATTGTTATCTTTGACATGAAGGGATGCAGTTTGGGACATTTGACTAGAGTTACGTTGCCTGCGCTCCGAGCTTTTATGCAATATATTCAAGTGAGTAAAACGGAATTCAATATAAGGATTTGTGACGAATCGACAGATGTTGCTGATTCAAAATATTTTTAACAGACTTGCCTAAAACAATGGATGTAGTCAATTCATGCCATACTCAATCCTTATATTGAGTAAGTTAACGTTTTTAATATATCGCGGTATTATAATATATTTATCTTGTATATTTATTTCAGGGGGCCCATCCGGCTCGTCTAAAAAAGATTCACGTAGTGCATACTGTATCTTTCATAAACCAAGTGATGTGTCTGGTCAAACCACTAATTCACTCTAACCTCTACAACCTCCTCAACTTCTCGTCGGAAGGACCAGCGTCTGTCGTTGACCTAGAATACCTGCCAGAAGACTATGGTGGTCCTTTACGACCAGTAAAGGATCTACACGAGGAACAGAGAAGGAGCATGGAGACCGATTACAGGGAGTGGCTTATTGAATCGGAGATATTCAAAACTGATGAGAAGAAGCGAATCAAGAAACCAAGCAGAGGTTTGTTCGCGTCTCTGACTAGTAGCTTTAAGGGACTAGATATCGATTGATTTGTGCAATGTATATGTATACGTCTGTGTTAGGAAATAGACGTAATTATAGGCGCTTCTTTTTGTTATTGTTTTATAGGAATATGTTGGTAATGAATTTAAAAGCGACTGTCGATATAACTCCGTATTATAACTTTTGTAACATTGTTCTCTTATTTTATAATGTAAAAAATCAACAAAGGATATCGGATCTGTTAATTTTTAGAGTTTTTAAAATTGAATGTTAATATAACCAAGTGCCTTAGTTCTAGATTATGTAGAAATGGATAGTCATCCTGTTAAATGTATAACGTAATGTTTTAATTAACCAATAAGTTCAGATTTTTTAAACACAGTTTTGTTATTATTTCTAGTTTTTACATATTAAAACGTAACATTTTATATTATGCAGGGTCTAGTCTAGAGATAAATATTAATTTCGATTAAATTTATAAATATTCATAATTTCGGATTAGACATAATCGAAAAAAAAATGTTTACTAGCGTTTTACTTAATAACGTCACATATCATTTTGTCAATAATTAATATTATGTACAATAAATACTAGCACAGTATACATATTTTGTATATAGTCGATAGTTCAGTGTAACTGTTTCATATCGTTACAATGGATCTTGGCACAGGAATATGTAACTATTGCCAAATTGAAGAAAAGGAAGCAATATGTAAGCAATGCTTATTTTAATAAGAGCCTATTTTCCATGGTCACTGTTCGGTAGATAAAAAATATCTCATCCGTTTAATATAAATTTTGGGAATACATACGTATAATGTTAGCGGATAATGACTATTAATTAAGACATCCATAAAGTGTCCAACTCATCTAAAATGTAATTGTAAATAACTTTTGCTGATATATACCTTATTTTAAATTTTTGTTTTAGTACAGTTCGCACATGGGGTAGATAGCAATATATAACAAATTGAGTATAACACTTATATTTTTTATAGCTCAGCAAATAAAATTAGCGATTTTTACCAATTGAGAACTATTTTATTTCTATCGTTACCAATTATAAACACAGTAAAATAGTTTTTCACATAATATTTTAACAGTGTTGAAAATATTGTATAATATTATGTTTAATAGAAGAAGGCTATTTTTATACTTGTAAATATTTTAATAAATTTTATATAACTTCAGCGATTTCTTTTCCCAATCATTTCCCATTTGTCAGCCGACGTCTAAAATACTAAGGAGGTTCTTAATTTGACTGATTATTTTTGGGTTTCTACCACTATACTCGATATTTAAGTGGGTTCTCAAACCAATTGAAATTGTTGTCATTAAGAATTTGGTTCGGTACCTCCTCTCCAGGGACGGTGGGGGCTTTTTTGGGGCGAAAAAAATTTTTATGTCATAGCGGACAACTGAGCTGGAATGAATGAATGGACTGGGATGGGTGAGGAAAAAAAACAGGTCTCCAGCTCCTCCACTCACCGGTCTTCTGTGGGGATCATAAGAAATTTACTGATTGTATTTTTTTTTGAAAACACAAATGGCCCCTATTCCCTATTATTGTTTGACATGACTGACTTTGCCTGGGCTGTTTTCTATGAATAGTTATTTTATATTTTTGATTAAAATATTCCAACTCTGCTTTCAATTTCTCATGCAATTGTATGTATAATTAATAATATATTCAAAAATAATATGTGGTGTAAGTTGCCACCATCACTTATTAAATATAAAATTTATTAAATACTAGCAACCCCGGCGAACTCCGTTTCGCCACGTTTTTCGTTTTCCTGCATTTTCTTTGCTATGAACCTCACGGAGGCCGAGATCTTTCCAACGAATGCAAAACCGTGGAAATCGGTTTGTGCGTTCTGGAGTTATAGCGTCAGGAAGGAAAACCCGACTTATTATATATTATATATATTTATATAGTAGATTTGTTTCCATTATACGCATATATTTTGAAATATATGAATAATAGTTATTCTATATGCAGTAAAGTTAGTTAAAAGAAAACATGTGTGGTAAATGTTAGTAACATGGGCAATTTGGAAGCACTCCATTTTGGAATTGAGAAAAAAGCTTTTATGGAGCTGCAATCTATCGCTTTGTTTTCTTTATTGGCCTTTTTTATTTATCAAGCTGGTACGTGACCTAAATGCCATATCTTGAATCTTGATAGGCCTGTGATCTCTCTTTCTATCACGACTCACCAAAGCGCAAATTTTAAGTTGATGCTAGCTAAATAATGCTTCGTTCGAGTCTAGATTATATTTTATTACAAGGTTTGTTCGTGGATTACTACATGAGGTTGAGATCACTTGGTGTCAAACACAAAACTGATTAGATATTTTAAAAACGATTGTTGTGCCACACAGGAATGATCGTTTTCCTACAATGAGACTGATAATTACATAAATTTGTGGAATTTGAAATAGGTTTTTTAAGAACAGTCCAGACCATGGATCCTGGAGGGTTATTAATTAAACATATTGGCGAACTGCGGTGTCTGTATTATAATATGGTGTGCGTCGACCAGAGGCGCTCCATTGAGTAGGCGACAGAGGCAGCGCGGCGGCGCGAAGTGTGACGTCACACGCGCCGCGCCTCACGCATGCGCCCGCCTATCGAGCGGCATGTGCCACTCGCAGCCGGCCGACCGCTCCACCCGAACATTTCACACTTTTTTTATTTTCCTCCCGAACGTAGCTCTGTTACATCCAGAAAAGAAAACCTAGTACTAGTTCAAAACGCGCCACGATTACTTCTATCTCTCGGGCGTTAGTTACCGCGTTTCCAAAATGGCTGGACGGGACTGTCTTTCCAGCCGTGCGCGAACCCGCCTCTGACTCGGTTCTACGGACGTTATGTGCCTCGTTATGTAAATGTTACGCAAGTTTGGGACGTTAAGGTGCATCTTACAGCCCACAATACGGTGCAGTGAACCGCGGTGCCCATGTAACGAGCTGGATCTGACATTACCGTGAGTATGTCATACATAGTAGCTGATCTGATATCGTTAGGTGTTTGGTGTTATGAGTGCTCGCCTAAATATCGATCGCTTTGTTATCTGGAGCTCCTGAAAAGCTTGTTGAAAAGGTGTTGCGTTAGATTGTGTTGAAGGGCGGTGTAGGCCGCGCTTGATTATATTCGAGTTGGCTAAACCTCGCGCCTGTCAATTGTCGCGGTTACCTTAGTAGCCTTATTGCAAGTTTAAGACAAGTTATTGATCATTAGTTCAGATTCATAGCATGTTAGATTCAGATGATTATCAGGGTTGATGATTCGTAAATTACCTATTTATTAACGGATAAGTGTTGTATGGACACGAGCAATATTTCTTGCGATACTCAGATTTTGTAGTGATACTCTTATCTAAAACTAGCTGCGCCCCGCGGTATCACCCGCATAAGTCCGTATCCCGTAGGAATATCGGGATAAAAAGTTGCCTATGTGTTATTCCAGTTGTCCAGCTGTCTACATACCAAATTTCATTGTAATCGGTTCAGTAGTTTTTGCGCTAAAGAGTAACTAACGCACACCCATCCTTACAAACTTTCGCATTTATAATATTAGTAGGATTAGTAGGATTATTCTGGATTATATAAAAAATGTTTTTATGCATACAGGAATGTTAACGACTAACTCGTCTTTGATAAACATCTACCAGGGAAATTTTTATGTATTGAATGAAATGCACATATATTATATTGATATTATGATTACAATATTAATATGAATAATGGAACAGCTTAATATAATTCAGCTGTAGTTCACTCACATGAGTTAAAGAAATTAATTACTTTGTTATAAGCTGCTCATACACTATACGATCAATTCGAAAACATGGAATATAACGGCTCTACTTTTATTTAATCATACTTTACATTCATAATGATGTATAGGAATTTCATATTTATTTTTACTTGAATCCATTACACTGAGGATCCATTATGGGAACAATATTTTGCCGTACACCGTTTCGTGTAAAGAGAAAAGCAAGATTGGAGGCGTCGATCGCGCGCACTCAAGAAAATTCGGTCAAGTGTGATTTCCTCACGCGCAACAAAGGGTTTTCTGGTAATTATTGCTGAACTAAATTTTGTGAAGCGTGTAACTATCACAGAATTATAGGTCAATACATTATGAGAGTAGTTTGCAACAAAAATATTTTACGATGGGGTTTTTTTTAATATCTTTTACTTATAAGTAGCGTAATAGACACTGTTACTACTTATACTGTTAATAAATAATTATAGATGAATGGAAGTCATTATAAATTTCCATATTATAGTTATTTATATGCTTTAATCAAAAAATATTTGTTTTAATTTTTTGCTTTCTGTATATTTATGATTATTAACAAATTTCAGAAAAAAGAGATTGTCGCTCAAATAGAAAGCAGGATATGTTTTTTATGAACCGATTTTGACGATTCACTTTCTTTTGGAAAGACAAGAAAACTAGGATCTGATGTTAGTTTCTGAGAGACATTCAAGGGAACCTTTGAAAATCGTAGGGAAGATTTACTCCTTTTCGTTTTTTATTAATTACTTAAAAGCACTATTTAATAAAGTCGATCTGATGAAGGAGCCAAAAAACTGACAAGAGAACTCATTAACAATTTATAGCAATTACTCTGTGCTTAGGTTTAAACAATTTGTAGTTCAATTAGAATAAAAAATATACAAAACACGTGTTTACAGAAAAATTATTAGTAAAAATAAAAAGTGCTTCACATAATAAATGTTTGCTTGTTTGAGGCACTGAATTCAACAAGGCGCGTAGCATAGTACATTTATAGTAACGTATATTTTAGGTATTTTACTATATCCATAGGTATTATTTGAAGATCTTATTTTTTTTTAAACAGTTTTTAGGTTACGTCACGCTCACTTTTTTATGAGTATGCAAAGAGTTTTAATCAAAATTGGTCTCCTAAGTTAATGTCTAAATAAAAACTACAGTTTTGGCTAATGAATTCGGTCATTGTACTTTTTCAGTGGATATATGAAATATTCAAATTACAACCGCAACGCGTAGCTATGCCAGCAGCCAAACCATGTTAATATATTTGGCAGCCATAGAACGTGGGTAATTTTGTTGTTTACCCAATCTATTATTTTTATTAAGTAACTTATCGCTTATATTATTATTAATATGTTGATTCTGAATATGCTTTATTACTAAACGTTTTGATTAATTGAGACTGAACATTTTAACCACAACCGCAAAAAACTATTATTGTTTAGTTTGTTAAATTACTTTACGAGAGTATTGGAGTTCATTTGCAGAATAGGTATCGAAGCATTTTTTCTGATTGGTGAAATTTGGAGAAATGGTTTCTGGTTATAATTTGGGAAAATTTTTTGAACGTGCGCATAAAGACCATACCAATATCCTCTTTCAAATTTAAACCTCTCTCAAGTCTGACCTGAATCTTTATGTGACTTGATAATAGATTCAAGTTTTTGTCCTGGAGCCACAAAAGGATATCTTACGCTCCAGCATAGAAATTTTAGTTGCAGCGGGTTTGGCAGCTACTACCTAGTAATCGTAGGTAAAATTGTGTCTAAAACATATAGTACCTCTAATAAAATTTATGGAATCTAAGCTTAATAATGTTTGAAATATCTACATACCGTTAAAATTTGGTTTTGAAAGGGTTTTTTTTCTAAGCATTTCTTATATTTACCATATAACTAATTCAAGTATAAGAAAAAATTTATTAATTTCTGATTCAATTATAATGATAATTCTCTCTTAATTTTTAATGCAGTATATAATTATAGAAATAATAAATTATTAACCATAAAAACAAAATTTGTTTTATTGCTAGTTGTCTATTTTTAATGTTTCTTATCTCGGAATTATTTCTATGATTTTGATATTCGGATTGAATGTTTCACGGAGATCAGCCATTTCATTAAAAGCGTAGGCTCTCATTTAAACGGCGCCGTTTAAAATGAAAGGAAAACTATAAGTAGTTATTAAAGGTAATCTAACGGGAGAAGTTAGAAAGATTTAGAAAGTCCATAATTGCACAAAATAATGTCAGACTCACTATAACGCTTTAAGCTTCTAGATAGAGTTGCATGAAATCGAATTGCTACTGAAAGACTGAAAGTTACTCCTCTAAGGTTTCGTCCTTAATTTTGCCTCCCTCGTACTTAACCACATTGAACTATAGAAATACAGTTGAGGGCCAAAAACATTATGGAAGTAAGACTTAAAGTAAGTACTTGAATAAAATGCTCCGACACGAAATGAAATCATGACTATGAATTTCTTGATGATGTAATAAGGCTGGTGCGGTAAAGTGAATGTTTCTTGACTTTCTTTCACTTGCCTTTTACAGAAGTATCAACGAACGCCGCAAATTATATCTGAATCTTTCATTTATAATAATTTATTGAGGTTATACGAATTATACTCCTGATTTATGTTTTAATTCACTTTGCTTTACACATGTTGTAACGTAAGCTGCAAATTGTTCAATAAAGGGTTCCGTTATCCAGTTAAAATATTAATGTGCAGAAATTAAACATCACCACAGATAACATAATACTATACTTCTGTTCTGCGCATTGTGTTCCGCGAATATTAGAAGAATATTTTTAACCAAGGAGTTGTAATTACAATAGAACTTCAGTTCGTATAATTTTATAATTATTTTATACTCCGAAAATTCAAGAGCATTTGTTATGTAATATATTGCGCATGTCATACAAGAAGATGACGATGAAAACACAAAAAGATGTTGATTTGGAAAAGTAAACAACTTATTTATATTATTCAGGAAAAATTCTTGCTAAATGCGATTAAGTTACAAAAAAAGCAGATTAAATAAAATGCAGACTTGAGTATTACGTATTCACTTAAATGATATACTTTTATAAAATCTGAGCTGAATTTTTCATTGTGTGGAGGGTATATCGAGAATTACGAAATATGAAGTAAAAGGGGTGATTCGGAATAATCAATTACTTTATCAATATTTGATACTAGTAGTTTTTTATTGTAAATTTAATTGAGAAAATATGGATGTGTAAACTTATTTGTTTCACACGTCGTAGCGCTAGCTGAATAATGTTCAATAAAGGGTGTCGTTATCTGTAGTCATCGAGTTAAAAGCTTTATTGTATAGGAATTAAATCGTATAAAAATTAAATGCGGATAACAATACCGAGCACTTAAATACATGCTTGACAATTTCTTTTGAATACGTAAATAGTGAACCATTAGTGTCCTACTTTATACTACAGCTGAAAACGCTGTAACACGGTACGTTGGGAATTAATGCTTTTGTTCACTACATTTCTTTTTTTATTGTACGGAATTATTTTTATATCCAGAACTTATTTGTATTGTTCGATCTTTTGAGAGATTCGATTTTTTGATAGGAACTTGAAATGATATTTTTTACAGGATATAACTGATATTTACAAAACAGTGCAACAGAGAATTCAATACTATAGAGAGTGTCCTTGAACATAATATATGAGGATGTACAGGCTAATGGCAGCCGTACTTAAACCTTTGAGCTATTGGAAACTGTTTATCTGAGAAATATAAAATCATGCTCCGTTCCCTCTTAACCTTTCAAGTAAAATGATTGATCTAGCGGGTGTTTGTGAATGGTGATCCTCTTACTATCTAGGAGTTGATTTTGCCGGTGAATAGATAGATCATAAATAGGTATATCATTCATATAGATTACTGAAAAGCAGTTTTCATTCATATTTCAACATTTCAATGTTTAAAAATAACAGACTGTTTCGCAAAAACATTAACAGTAAAGCAGATCTGCGTTGCGTATATAAATTTTCAAAGGATACTTTCATAACAATTGACGAACTTCATTGTTTGGAAAGGTTTGGTTAAAAATTGGTCAGCAATATTTTGCGTATCTTAATATTTGCGCAGCGAATTCCGATAGTTGAGATTTAAGCCATTCTTCTTGCCACCATATACTTAATTTATCCTTCCTACTAATATTATAAATGCGAAAGTTTGTAAGGATGTGTGTGTGTTTTTTGCTCTTTCACGCAAAAACTACTGAACCGATTGCAAAGAAATTTGGTAAGTAGATAGCTGGACATGTGGAATAACATATAGGCAACTTTGTATCCCGATATTCCTACGGGATACGGACTTGCGCGGGTGAAACCGCGGGGCGCAGCTAGTAATCTATAATATTAATTAAGTAACGTAAATGTGGATAATTAGGGATATTGTTCGTCACATTTAAATAATTAATTTAACAAAATCGTTTCGGTAGTCTTAGCGACCATGTATACAAACAAATAATTTACCTGTTTCTACTTAAGATCAAACTACTTTTTACAACATAATCAATATAGTTAGGGTTTGAAACTTCATTTGCTAAACCAGAATCGTATATTTTTTACTAATAATTTCGACGCAAGTATATACATGCTTGATTTTAAAATATGAGAAATCCATATTAACATTTCATTTTAAAGATACAACGCTATTATTAGAATGGATCATAGTGATCGATTTATCATTACTGCCAGTAATTTTTTATTCTATAATATGACTATGTTGATTTAGTCTACTAAAGAGCGTATAATAAAAAAGGAGAAGTTTCTTAATTCAAACGTATTTTGTGGGTTTGTTACCTTCTGAGGTAATGTTTAACATTCGACTGGGTGAACAGTGTCGTTTTTTTGGTTTCCCCCAAAAATGTCTGTATTTTAAAACTTTTTTTTTATAATTGATCTTAATTAATTACAATGACGGAAAGTAATCAAAAAAATTACTTAACATTGATAAAAATCGTTAAATGGCAAGACTCAGATTCAGCTGGGGCGATATTTCATCATCAAATGCCATACCACTTGAATAATGTATCTCTTAAAGTATATCGATATACGTTTTTGGGCAAATATCCCAGAAGTGCTTAGGCGACTACACAAGTAAATAAAAAAATTAAATGTAGTTATAAAAACTTAAACAATTCGTTGTAGGTACATTTCTTTACTATTTTGTTTGTTTACTGATTTACAGAAGTATCATTAATTTTTTTTCTAAGTCATCGAGATGCAAACACTATAAAAATGGTTTTGATGTATAAAATATAAATAGCAAATGTCGGTGAAATAAATGTTCGCCGATAAAATACATAAAATATGTTGATATTCGTTTTGATTTCGCGGTTTTAAATTAGAACGTGCCTTTTCAACAGAGAAATAGAAGTTTCGGCATTGGAAATAGTGAATAAATATTTTGTTTTATTATTAAAAATACTGAAATATAAGCTACGATATTTATTTGTTAATCGAACTGTTTTTGACTAACATCCAAACTGTTTTTTAAATAAAAGGAGGAGAGTCTATGCTCGTCTGTTTATACATATGTTTTTGAGTATGTTCATAGATATTTTTGGTAATTTTGAACCTGCCAGGAATTGAAAGCCAGGATTTGATGATGAAATCTTAAGGAAAAGGAGCAAAAATTAACAAAGTAGCTAATAGCTAATAATATAATAAAATCTTAGACTTAAACTTCCGACGAAGGAAGTCAACGGTACAGATGCAAAATTTTGTAGATGGATATAACCTTATCAGCCCGTTCTAAATTCCATCATGGCATGGTTGCTGCAGCCAGGGTTGATTTCCGGCGAACTACTTATAGTTAGTTTGAAAGTTGAAACACAGCAATGAGACGATATGTTAACATATTTATTTCTTAAATAGAAAGATAATTTAATTATTTAGTGCACCTTACAAAATGTCCTATTATTCCTAGATATATTATTTGCATGGTTGCAATAACGGACTTCATTTTATATTATAAATTCAAGTAATAACTGATTTAAGCAATATCAAATGTATTTTAATAGAAAAAAATACTTACATTAAATATTCCGTTTATCGCAATATTTCTAGAAGTACCTACACAAAATGTTATTTATACTTTGTTCAAGGTTCGCTTATATCGCTTACTGACACGTGATATTTTTGCATATCGGCCATGTAAGTTTGTATTTCCATAATTAGAGACCTTATTGACTTCTACATACTATACTTAAGTTGAATATACTAATGGTTACCCGTGACTTCACCTATGGGATCGAAAACAATTCCGTGGGAAAAATATATTTTACTGCGGTAGAAAGAAGTCCACATTTCTCTAGTCTACTAACTATAAAAAAATAGTATGGATTAGAATATAATAGCAGGTATATACGATGTAAGGATATCGATATACCTAATGAAGATATTGTTAAACAAAGAAGTGTCTTGTTAATTTAAAACAACATCTTAGTTTGATTTCATTCATATTTATTATTCATTTATTCATATATTATTCGTTCTAATTAGAATAGACTTTAGAGCGCTGTAAATTATATCCCTATAATCTATATAATTTACCGAGCTAATGTTTCTATCATCTTCTACATATAATAATAATCTATCGGTTCAGAATACAAACGATCCATTGTAATTTATATTTTAAAATATTTTTTTAATAACTATACTATACAAAATATAGAAGCGCAAAATGTAGTTGAAATTTATTTCATTTAAATACACTAATCCAAAGTTTCAAAGGAATACGTAGCTGTATTTTAAAAATGACTGCAATACGAGTGAATAGCTAATGAACTAATATAACACGCTAAGACTTTAATTGTGCTTTCAATGTAAAACTTGCTGCATAATGTTTTGATTTTATATCGTTTCTAATATTTTTTGTTTTAAAAATATGAGCCAGTTTCATGGCAGAATAAGTATTTGTGTAATATATACTTTGAATATAAAACTTATATCAAAATTTAAGAAATTGCTTTACATAAAAAATACAAAACTATTCCTATAAATTCGTGTTCTACAGAAATTATATTGTATAGAATATAGATAAAACAGCGCAGTGGCTGAAAAGCGCAATTAGGTTTGTCTCTGAACAAGAAAAAGCAACATCTGTTCTACTTACCGTTTATTACTAAACTTGCGTTGTTCTTCGCTTGGTTAACGGAAATTAAAAAGTTCAGAAAAATCTCTGTTCTTGCTTACACTGTACGGATATACTGAAACAAGACTAAGAACTGAGATTGTTTATAAGTTCTTTGTGTTTTTGGGCTCAAATTTAAAATGAAAATATATAGAACTGTGTAATAGGTATACTGTTTTTTTCATTTTATTATAAATCAATTATTATTCAACATAGATAAAATAATTGATTACAGCGCCACCCACATTCTTTACCAATGCGTATTATTTAAACTATTTAAGATCTTTAGCCCAGGGGCATAAAGGAAAATAACATAAACGCCGTTATTGTAATACCATTATATATATTGCTATTTTTTTTTATGTCGTAATCGGCAATGGAGCTGGTGGGACGCCTGATGGTAAGCGCTACCACCGCCCATGAACATTTGAAGAGGCGTAAGGTCAATTGCAGACCTTTCGCCTCTACAAATGGATTGCCGACTTTAATTGGGAAGGGATTAGGAAAGGATTGATGAGAGGAATAAAGGAAAGGACTGGAAAGGGTAAGGAAAAGGATATTGGCCTCCGGCTTCCCCACTCACCGTACGAAACACAATAGCAAGCTATTATTTTTAAGGAATCATAACTGCATTAATATTGCAATTGACCCTGAAATTATTAGCCGCTAAAACTATATACCAACACCACAGATAATACTGTAGCCTACACTACACATAAAGCAGTTGTAATTTTGGAACACAAAACATTTTTATAAATATATTCATTTCGAATGTAAGTATGATTATACCACGGACTCGAGTATTAAAAATTCTCTGACCTGCATAAATTTCAGAATACTCTAGCGTTTGCTCATAATTATTGAAGAGGTTGTATATTCACTTTACCGCAATGTTCATAGCCCATGTCCTGACGCGAATAAAATAATAATTTCTAGAGTTCTTTCAGCTCGAGCATAAAAATATAGTTACATCTACTTTTTAACGAATTTTAAACGCGGATTATTAATTATATTATTTAACCCGACGTTTCGTAGACTTTACAGCGAGCGCAGTCACGGGGAGTCTTATTCTCTTATGAATAAATCGTGTACAATCAAACACAAGAAAATACTAAATATGCTATGTTTGGTTCTGTAGGTTGGTAGGTAGGTAGGTATATAAGATTTACAAAAGATTGATTTATGATATATACAGTATACATCATATTTGTCAATTGAATTCACATGATAATAGTAATGTGATTTATACAACTGATTCGTCAAAATTGAATTTACGATAAAAAAAAATAAAACCAAGATCGACCATCTTATTCAATAGCATAAACATATTTTAATTTACCTTACGATTGGCTGTGTATTCTTCTGTAAGAAGAGACTTGCAAAATTTTATACATAGTTCACACCGTTTCACTTGCTACGTTCACTACGTAGCAAATGACTACTACTATTTAGTAATGTGTGCGATTGCTATAATAGTATTTTTCGTGAAATAAAATCGCAGAAGCCTTTACAAAAGAAGACTAAAACAGAAGCATTTAATAGAAATGACCGATTGGTATACAGTGTTTTTAATCACTTTTGTTGTCGAGCCAATAATTTTATTCATAAAGCAGTTACATCTCAGACATATTACGTAACTGTCTGACCGGTTTCCTAATTTCCCAAGCGTCGCCGAGTAGTCTGGTAAGGCTTGAATGGGGGTAAAATAGAGGGTAAAGTTCATCGCACTTTTCTATCTGTCCAGACAGAGCGACGCGAGAGCAAATATATATGACCGGAGAACTATATTTCCAAGGATATATGACCGCTTATGTGAAAATATATGTTTGAAATATATAACAAATATATACAAAACTGCCACATAAAATTACGGAATGTACTATGAAAGTTGTCGTTGCGAGTGTTTATTTATAGAAAGGGTGAGATTGTCTTAAATTTTATTGAGAAATTAGAGTTAAAAACCTCCAAAGTCCAAATTTTCTCTTATTTGGTCGCCAGTATGGCAATGTTTTAAATAATCTTTCGTTTTTGCAATTGTAGCTAGTCTCTTTTACATAGTTACATACTCCATAAGGTAGTTACGTGTTTAAAACCGAAGTGTTCCGATTGTACACTGTACGTTGACCCGATGAGGTTGTAGAACTCTGATGAAAATCTTAGGTCATGTCGAGGGGCTTTTTACGTATTCTGAAACGCTTTGCTGCTGACATAAATTTGATGAAAGACTTGTAACACTATCGGTTGTGTGTTGCCCTTTGTGAAGGTTGTAATGGACTGCTTTCTTTCTTTTTCGCTTTTAACAGAACGAAACACTGCTATGCGTAGTTACTTTTGTTTTTAATAAGTGAGCCAATAGTGGGTCTATTTTTGTTGCTAAATTTATCTTTTCTCTCGTAAAAATAATTAAAAAATACAATATTTTTTTCTTAGCTTAGTTTTAGCCAATTTTAAAAATGTATATTATGTATGAAACTAAAATAGGAACAAACATAATGATCAAATAGTTCATATGTCATTTAAAAACAAAAAATACAAATTCATGCTAAAATAAAACACATAGAAATCACAACAAATAACACGTTATGGCACATTGAGTGTGTTTTGGTTTTCTGTTGAGAGTGGGGTACAATTCTGGCGTTCTTTAAACAAACAACACTAGTTGTTTGCATCGCAGACTATACACAAAACTTGGTGACGAGGGTTTGAGACAATAGTTTTCTACATTCGACACTAGAGTCGGCTAAAAAAGATTCGTTCATTCATTATGTCCAAGAACACTAGAAGCAAACAGCAATTCAATTTATGAAGTTTGTTCTTAGGGGTGTAATCAACCCACTTAATGCTTTGATATCAGGCCGTCTGTGACGTCAATCGATGGAGTACCCGTTCGACTCGATTTTAACATAAAATCAATAAATTATTCATACACCAGTTAAGCGGCACGCTTTGTCACGGTTGAGTAGCATAGTACCGGTATACGGTTGGCTGTAAACCATTGGTTTATTATAGGCCTGTAAATAAACGAATGAGTTGAAAAATGCGATCGAGTGTAAATATGGGTGATTAAGTCTGATTCTAGCTGACGGTTCTGATTACATGTGCTTTGAGGATTTAAATTAACGACAACACCGGATTTAGTAATATATGTAAAAAGAAGCTATTGTCCAAAATTATTTTGGCTCATAATTTTTAATGCACCTATTTGGAGATGTTTATTTTAAAAATAAGGTTTTTATGGAATACTTTTCTTTATTAATTATGTATTCGTACCTCTGTTTCTTAATTTCTCTTGAGTTATAATCCTATTATATCATTATTCAGCACGTTCTTCAGTTTCTAGTATAGTTTTTGGTTCTACATGATTACCACGCAATTCTACCATAGTAGTTTAAACAAAAAAAAATGATATTGTTCTTCGCAGATTATGAGTGTGTACGGAATATCGGGTGGCGGCGAGTCCGATGTGATAGCGCGTAGGCTGCGCGAAGCGGAGAGAGCGCGGGCGGACGCGGAGCGAGCACACGCAGATGCGCTTGCGCAGCTACGCAGTGCGCAGCGATCGCCGCTCGATTCGCACAATGTGGAACAGCTACAGTCTAAAGTACGAGAGTTGGAAAAGAAGGTAACTTTAATGATTAGCATACTGTAGTTTCTATGCCACAATTGATATTTATCAATACATTTAGAAGCGACGTTATGTTACCAACTACCAACTTCCATCTACGATATAAAATTACCATTAGGTATGTTATTATATATGGTTCGCTTTGAATTTGTAGTTATTGCATGAACTTTGAAACATTTATTTACTCATTTTATTGTAACACTATTGAATATATTTTAACAGGCTGCATTGGAAACGGTTCGATGTGAGGAACTACAACTAGAGTTATCATCATCAATGCGCGCAAGAGGTGCTACGACCACTGCGACGTGGTCTACTTCCACACAGCCCGCCACTGAAATTGAACGCATTATGGCGAAAATCGAACAAGATAATAGAATTCTTGCAGAATTGGAACACACAAGATCTACTACTCATGGTTTGTATACTTAGTTATGCTAGTATTTAATACATGTCATCAATCTGTATGATTACTAAATTTATGATTAATTTGTTTATTTTCAGGTATTCAACAAAGTGGTTCCAATCAAGCGCTTGGGGAATTTCATTCGCCAA